>NW_028243494.1:0-205661 GCF_964263255.1 Lissotriton vulgaris | reverse complement strand
TTACTTACTTACTCATGCACTGGGACAAGTACCTTGACATGTATTTTGATATGTCCTTTGGCATATAATAGGACATATGCTTAATATACAACAGAACATGTTCTTTCACATATACCAGGACATCTGCTTAACATGTAATAGCACATGCCTACTTCCAGCTACAGGACAAAAATCATCTATAGAAAGGACCCCCCCATGTTTGGGAACATGGATGGAGTTAAAATCTGGGTAAACACATGAAACGTGCAATGACAAACCCTAATGAACCATTTTATGGTCCCATCCAAGATAATGGTCAATATGTTTCAGACTACATACGCCAACTAGGGTTAGTGGCTTTCTTCAGGACCGTGAGGTCAGTTATGAATCCCTTTTGCAAACCAGATGGACACTGTCCACTGGTTATACCTTTGATCTCTCAACAGAGATCTTGGACAAAATCATGGCTTCGCCTAGGGATAAACAGGCAATGAAAATTCATATATCCTCGAAGTTTAATAGTAAAGCTATGTTAGACACCTTTGTGACATTAACAGTCTGATCCAACTTTTTGTGAATGCAAATTAATTTGCTATGTGCATGAGAACATCAACTTAGTGCAAACTAACTATGTGGGTGAGTAAAAATAGAAAGACCCTGTGGGACAAAGGATAGGAAAATGTGGAGACTACTTATTTAAGATTTACATTTTATAACCTGTCATATTTCTAAGCATGGGCAAATTTTGTGAATTTGCGGTTCGCGAATTTGCGTATTCACGAATTCGCAATCCGCAAAATCCGCAAACTCTCGTGAATTTGCGGATTTTTTCTTTCTTTTTGTGTTCGCAAGGGTTTCTGCCAGTTTGCAAGGGTTTTGTACCAGTTCATAAACGCGAACTTACTTGTCGGGTCGCAACGTTCACGTCTATGTTGTTTCTACGTCTGGTTCATCACAGAACCCTTTGTTTCACCACTGTCACCCTCTGGTTCACCCATGCCACCCTCTTGGACATCACTGCCACCCTCTGGTTCATCACTGTAGATTATGGGGGGAAAATAACACCTGCCCTGCTTCAACTGACATGAATTAATTTGGGGTTGATTAATGTGTCACTGAGTCTGGCACCTGCTTCCTTATCTGTAATTGCTTTCTGTTGCAGTGCAATTTTTTTTCACAGGACCTTTGTGGCCTACTTGTAGCTATTCTCTGGGCCTGCTGTGAGGGTCAAAGCAGGGTCATAGAATAGTTGCAAGTAGGCAACTGAACTCTGGAGGGGGCCCTCAGGAAGCACTACAGGGAATGGTTACTAATGATGAGGTTGAACTTTTTCACCAGCTGAGTGCTTTCAGTTTTGCAAAAATTGTTTTTCTGCAATTTTGCGGGATTCGTGGTGCGTGAATTTGCACGATATCGTATTCGGAAACCGCAAATTCATGCAAATATGCAATTTGTTTTTTTGCGGCGTGTTAGTTCGCAAGGTTTTGTGCGTTTTAGCGAGCCGCTTGTAGCGCAACGGCGCAAAGTTACCCTCACGGTCATTCACGGGCGCGGCCATCTTGTTTGCGTGACGTATTTCTGTTTCCGGACGCTATGTGTAATCTCGCAAAGTGTGTGGCTCGCTAGTACAAGTTCGCGTGTGACCGCGAGGAAAATCTCACGCGAACTTACCCACGTGGTCGTGAACGGGCGCGGCCATCTTGTTTTTCATTCATTGCTATGGTTCTGGGCATGCTTTCTGTATCCTCTGTCAATCTCTGCCATCCTTTGCTTGTTTGAAGTTTTTTTTTTTTTTTTTTTTTTAAAACCTTTATTGCACTTGTATAATACACAGCGGAATGCCTACAACCCTGCGGGCCGGCCGCTAACTCAGTACTTATATCATTTACATATGCATTTGGAAAGGGAACATCTTCTGAAATACTCCACTAGTAGAACTTCACAGGTGGAAACTGGCACACTTGGCAATTATAGTATCACGTAGCCTGGGTTTTCATAGCATGGATTACTTATATCATTTACATATGCATTTGGAAAGGGAACATCTTCTGAAATACTCCACTAGTAGAACTTCACAGGTGGAAACTGGCACACTTGGCAATTATAGTATCACGTAGCCTGGGTTTTCATAGCATGGATTACTTATATCATTTACATATGCATTTGGAAAGGGAACATCTTCTGAAATACTCCACTAGTAGAACTTCACAGGTGGAAACTGGCACACTTGGCAATTATAGTATCACGTAGCCTGGGTTTTCATAGCATGGATTACTTATATCATTTACATATGCATTTGGAAAGGGAACATCTTCTGAAATACTCCACTAGTAGAACTTCACAGGTGGAAACTGGCACACTTGGCAATTATAGTATCATGTAGCCTGGGTTTTCATAGCATGGATTACTTATATCATTTAAAAATGCATTTGGAAAGGGAACATCTTCTGAAATACTCCACTAGTAGAACTTCACAGGTGGAAACTGGCACACTTGGCAATTATAGTATCATGTAGCCTGGGTTTTCATAGCATGGATTACTTATATCATTTAAAAATGCATTTGGAAAGGGAACATCTTCTGAAATACTCCACTAGTAGAACTTCACAGGTGGAAACTGGCACACTTGGCAATTATAGTATCATGTAGCCTGGGTTTTCATAGCATGGATTACTTATATCATTTAAAAATGCATTTGGAAAGGGAACATCTTCTGAAATACTCCACTAGTAGAACTTCACAGGTGGAAACTGGCACACTTGGCAATTATAGTATCATGTAGCCTGGGTTTTCATAGCATGGATTACTTATATCATTTACATGTGCATTTGGAAAGGGAACATCTTCTGAAATACTCCACTAGTAGAACTTCACAGGTGGAAACTGGCACACTTGGCAATTATAGTATCATGTAGCCTGGGTTTTCATAGCATGGATTACTTATATCATTTACATATGCATTTGGAAAGGGAACATCTTCTGAAATACTCCACTAGTAGAACTTCAGAGGTGGAAACTGGCACACTTGGCAATTATAGTATCATGTAGCCTGGGTTTTCATAGCATGGATTACTTATATCATTTACATATGCATTTGGAAAGGGAACATCTTCTGAAATACTCCACTAGTAGAACTTCACAGGTGGAAACTGGCACACTTGGCAATTATAGTATCATGTAGCCTGGGTTTTCATAGCATGGATTACTTATATCATTTACATATGCATTTGGAAAGGGAACATCTTCTGAAATACTCCACTAGTAGAACTTCACAGGTGGAAACTGGCACACTTGGCAATTATAGTATCATGTAGCCTGGGTTTTCATAGCATGGATTACTTATATCATTTACATTTGCATTTGGAAAGGGAACATCTTCTGAAATACTCCACTAGTAGAACTTCACAGGTGGAAACTGGCACACTTGGAATTATAGTATCATGTAGCCTGGGTTTTCATAGCATGGATTACTTATATCATTTACATATGCATTTGGAAAGGGAACATCTTCTGAAATACTCCACTAGTAGAACTTCACAGGTGGAAACTGGCACACTTGGCAATTATAGTATCATGTAGCCTGGGTTTTCATAGCATGGATTACTTATATCATTTAAAAATGCATTTGGAAAGGGAACATCTTCTGAAATACTCCACTAGTAGAACTTCACAGGTGGAAACTGGCACACTTGGCAATTATAGTATCATGTAGCCTGGGTTTTCATAGCATGGATTACTTATATCATTTAAAAATGCATTTGGAAAGGGAACATCTTCTGAAATACTCCACTAGTAGAACTTCACAGGTGGAAACTGGCACACTTGGAATTATAGTATCATGTAGCCTGGGTTTTCATAGCATGGATTACTTATATCATTTAAAAATGCATTTGGAAAGGGAACATCTTCTGAAATACTCCACTAGTAGAACTTCACAGGTGGAAACTGGCACACTTGGCAATTATAGTATCATGTAGCCTGGGTTTTCAGAGCATGGATTACTTATATCATTTACATATGCATTTGGAAAGGGAACATCTTCTGAAATACTCCACTAGTAGAACTTCACAGGTGGAAACTGGCACACTTGGAATTATAGTATCATGTAGCCTGGGTTTTCATAGCATGGATTACTTATATCATTTACATATGCATTTGGAAAGGGAACATCTTCTGAAATACTCCACTAGTAGAACTTCACAGGTGGAAACTGGCACACTTGGCAATTATAGTATCATGTAGCCTGGGTTTTCATAGCATGGATTACTTATATCATTTAAAAATGCATTTGGATAGGGAACATCTTCTGAAATACTCCACTAGTAGAACTTCACAGGTGGAAACTGGCACACTTGGCAATTATAGTATCATGTAGCCTGGGTTTTCATAGCATGGATTACTTATATCATTTACATATGCATTTGGAAAGGGAACATCTTCTGAAATACTCCACTAGTAGAACTTTACAGGTGGAAACTGGCACACTTGGCAATTATAGTATCATGTATCCTGGGATTTCATAGCATGGATTACTTATATCATTTACATATGCATTTGGAAAGGGAACATCTTCTGAAATACTCCACTAGTAGAACTTCACAGGTGGAAACTGGCACACTTGGAATTATAGTATCATATAGCCTGGGTTTTCATAGCATGGATTACTTATATCATTTAAAAATGCATTTGGAAAGGGAACATCTTCTGAAATACTCCACTAGTAGAACTTCACAGGTGGAAACTGGCACACTTGGCAATTATAGTATCATGTAGCCTGGGTTTTCATAGCATGGATTACTTATATCATTTAAAAATGCATTTGGAAAGGGAACATCTTCTGAAATACTCCACTAGTAGAACTTCACAGGTGGAAACTGGCACACTTGGCAATTATAGTATCATGTAGCCTGGGTTTTCAGGACATGGATTACTTATATCATTTAAAAATGCATTTGGAAATGGAACATCTTCTGAAATACTCCACTAGTAGAACTTCACAGGTGGAAACTGGCACACTTGGCAATATTAGTATCATGTAGCCTGGGTTTTCATAGCATGGATTACTTATATCATTTAAAAATGCATTTTGAAAGGGAACATCTTCTGACATACTCCACTAGTAGAACTTCACAGGTGGAAACTGGCACACTTGGCAATTATAGTATCATGTAGCCTGGGTTTTCATAGCATGGATTACTTATATCATTTACATATGCATTTGGAAAGGGAACATCTTCTGAAATACTCCACTAGTAGAACTTCACAGGTGGAAACTGGCACACTTGGCAATTATAGTATCATGTATCCTGGGTTTTCATAGCATGGATTACTTATATCATTTACATATGCATTTGGAAAGGGAACATCTTCTGAAATACTCCACTAGTAGAACTTCACAGGTGGAAACTGGCACACTTGGCAATTATAGTATCATGTAGCCTGGGTTTTCATAGCATGGATTACTTATATCATTTAAAAATGCATTTGGAAATGGAACATCTTCTGAAATACTCCACTAGTAGAACTTCACAGGTGGAAACTGGCACACTTGGAATTATAGTATCATGTATCCTGGGTTTTCATAGCATGGATTACTTATATCATTTAAAAATGCATTTGGAAAGGGAACATCTTCTGAAATACTCCACTAGTAGAACTTCACAGGTGGAAACTGGCACACTTGGCAATTATAGTATCATGTAGCCTGGGTTTTCATAGCATGGATTACTTATATCATTTAAAAATGCATTTGGAAAGGGAACATCTTCTGAAATACTCCACTAGTAGAACTTCACAGGTGGAAACTGGCACACTTGGCAATTATAGTATCATGTAGCCTGGGTTTTCATAGCATGGATTACTTATATCATTTAAAAATGCATTTTGAAAGGGAACATCTTCTGACATACTCCACTAGTAGAACTTCACAGGTGGAAACTGGCACACTTGGCAATTATAGTATCATGTAGCCTGGGTTTTCATAGCATGGATTACTTATATCATTTACATATGCATTTGGAAAGGGAACATCTTCTGAAATACTCCACTAGTAGAACTTCACAGGTGGAAACTGGCACACTTGGCAATTATAGTATCATGTATCCTGGGTTTTCATAGCATGGATTACTTATATCATTTACATATGCATTTGGAAAGGGAACATCTTCTGAAATACTCCACTAGTAGAACTTCACAGGTGGAAACTGGCACACTTGGCAATTATAGTATCATGTAGCCTGGGTTTTCATAGCATGGATTACTTATATCATTTAAAAATGCATTTGGAAATGGAACATCTTCTGAAATACTCCACTAGTAGAACTTCACAGGTGGAAACTGGCACACTTGGCAATTATAGTATCATGTATCCTGGGTTTTCATAGCATGGATTACTTATATCATTTAAAAATGCATTTGGAAAGGGAACATCTTCTGAAATACTCCACTAGTAGAACTTCACAGGTGGAAACTGGCACACTTGGCAATTATAGTATCATGTAGCCTGGGTTTTCATAGCATGGATTACTTATATCATTTAAAAATGCATTTGGAAAGGGAACATCTTCTGAAATACTCCACTAGTAGAACTTCACAGGTGGAAACTGGCACACTTGGCAATTATAGTATCATGTAGCCTGGGTTTTCATAGCATGGATTACTTATATCATTTAAAAATGCATTTGGAAAGGGAACATCTTCTGAAATACTCCACTAGTAGAACTTCACAGGGGGAAACTGGCACACTTGGAATTATAGTATCACGTAGCCTGGGTTTTCATAGCATGGATTACTTATATCATTTACATATGCATTTGGAAAGGGAACATCTTCTGAAATACTCCACTAGTAGAACTTCACAGGTGGAAACTGGCACACTTGGCAATTATAGTATCACGTAGCCTGGGTTTTCATAGCATGGATTACTTATATCATTTACATATGCATTTGGAAAGGGAACATCTTCTGAAATACTCCACTAGTAGAACTTCACAGGTGGAAACTGGCACACTTGGCAATTATAGTATCATGTAGCCTGGGTTTTCATAGCATGGATTACTTATATCATTTACATATGCATTTGGAAAGGGAACATCTTCTGAAATACTCCACTAGTAGAACTTCACAGGTGGAAACTGGCACACTTGGCAATTATAGTATCATGTAGCCTGGGTTTTCATAGCATGGATTACTTATATCATTTAAAAATGCATTTGGAAAGGGAACATCTTCTGAAATACTCCACTAGTAGAACTTCACAGGTGGAAACTGGCACACTTGGAATTATAGTATCACGTAGCCTGGGTTTTCATAGCATGGATTACTTATATCATTTACATATGCATTTGGAAAGGGAACATCTTCTGAAATACTCCACTAGTAGAACTTCACAGGTGGAAACTGGCACACTTGGCAATTATAGTATCACGTAGCCTGGGTTTTCATAGCATGGATTACTTATATCATTTACATATGCATTTGGAAAGGGAACATCTTCTGAAATACTCCACTAGTAGAACTTCACAGGTGGAAACTGGCACACTTGGCAATTATAGTATCATGTAGCCTGGGTTTTCATAGCATGGATTACTTATATCATTTACATATGCATTTGGAAAGGGAACATCTTCTGAAATACTCCACTAGTAGAACTTCACAGGTGGAAACTGGCACACTTGGCAATTATAGTATCATGTAGCCTGGGTTTTCATAGCATGGATTACTTATATCATTTACATATGCATTTGGAAAGGGAACATCTTCTGAAATACTCCACTAGTAGAACTTCACAGGTGGAAACTGGCACACTTGGCAATTATAGTATCACGTAGCCTGGGTTTTCATAGCATGGATTACTTATATCATTTACATATGCATTTGGAAAGGGAACATCTTCTGAAATACTCCACTAGTAGAACTTCACAGGTGGAGACTGGCACACTTGGAATTATAGTATCACGTAGCCTGGGTTTTCATAGCATGGATTACTTATATCATTTACATATGCATTTGGAAAGGGAACATCTTCTGAAATACTCCACTAGTAGAACTTCACAGGTGGAAACTGGCACACTTGGTAATTATAGTATCATGTAGCCTGGGTTTTCATAGCATGGATTACTTATATCATTTACATATGCATTTGGAAAGGGAACATCTTCTGAAATACTCCACTAGTAGAACTTCACAGGTGGAAACTGGCACACTTGGCAATTATAGTATCATGTAGCCTGGGTTTTCATAGCATGGATTACTTATATCATTTAAAAATGCATTTGGAAAGGGAACATCTTCTGAAATACTCCACTAGTAGAACTTCACAGGTGGAAACTGGCACACTTGGCAATTATAGTATCATGTATCCTGGGTTTTCATAGCATGGATTACTTATATCATTTACATATGCATTTGGAAAGGGAACATCTTCTGAAATACTCCACTAGTAGAACTTCACAGGTGGAAACTGGCACACTTGGCAATTATAGTATCATGTAGCCTGGGTTTTCATAGCATGGATTACTTATATCATTTACATATGCATTTGGAAAGGGAACATCTTCTGAAATACTCCACTAGTAGAACTTCACAGGAGGAAACTGGCACACTTGGTAATTATAGTATCATGTAGCCTGGGTTTTCATAGCATGGATTACTTATATCATTTAAAAATGCATTTGGAAAGGGAACATCTTCTGAAATACTCCACTAGTAGAACTTCACAGGTGGAAACTGGCACACTTGGCAATTATAGTATCATGTAGCCTGGGTTTTCATAGCATGGATTACTTATATCATTTACATATGCATTTGGAAAGGGAACATCTTCTGAAATACTCCACTAGTAGAACTTTACAGGTGGAAACTGGCACACTTGGCAATTATAGTATCATGTATCCTGGGATTTCATAGCATGGATTACTTATATCATTTACATATGCATTTGGAAAGGGAACATCTTCTGAAATACTCCACTAGTAGAACTTCACAGGTGGAAACTGGCACACTTGGAATTATAGTATCATATAGCCTGGGTTTTCATAGCATGGATTACTTATATCATTTAAAAATGCATTTGGAAAGGGAACATCTTCTGAAATACTCCACTAGTAGAACTTCACAGGTGGAAACTGGCACACTTGGCAATTATAGTATCATGTAGCCTGGGTTTTCATAGCATGGATTACTTATATCATTTAAAAATGCATTTGGAAAGGGAACATCTTCTGAAATACTCCACTAGTAGAACTTCACAGGTGGAAACTGGCACACTTGGAATTATAGTATCATGTAGCCTGGGTTTTCATAGCATGGATTACTTATATCATTTACATATGCATTTGGAAAGGGAACATCTTCTGAAATACTCCACTAGTAGAACTTCACAGGTGGAAACTGGCACACTTGGCAATTATAGTATCATGTAGCCTGGGTTTTCAGGACATGGATTACTTATATCATTTAAAAATGCATTTGGAAATGGAACATCTTCTGAAATACTCCACTAGTAGAACTTCACAGGTGGAAACTGGCACACTTGGCAATTATAGTATCATGTAGCCTGGGTTTTCATAGCATGGATTACTTATATCATTTAAAAATGCATTTGGAAAGGGAACATCTTCTGAAATACTCCACTAGTAGAACTTCACAGGTGGAAACTGGCACACTTGGCAATTATAGTATCATGTAGCCTGGGTTTTCATAGCATGGATTACTTATATCATTTACATATGCATTTGGAAAGGGAACATCTTCTGAAATACTCCACTAGTAGAACTTCACAGGTGGAAACTGGCACACTTGGCAATTATAGTATCATGTAGCCTGGGTTTTCATAGCATGGATTACTTATATCATTTACATATGCATTTGGAAAGGGAACATCTTCTGAAATACTCCACTAGTAGAACTTCACAGGTGGAAACTGGCACACTTGGCAATTATAGTATCATGTAGCCTGGGTTTTCATAGCATGGATTACTTATATCATTTAAAAATGCATTTTGAAAGGGAACATCTTCTGACATACTCCACTAGTAGAACTTCACAGGTGGAAACTGGCACACTTGGCAATTATAGTATCATGTAGCCTGGGTTTTCATAGCATGGATTACTTATATCATTTACATATGCATTTGGAAAGGGAACATCTTCTGAAATACTCCACTAGTAGAACTTCACAGGTGGAAACTGGCACACTTGGCAATTATAGTATCACGTAGCCTGGGTTTTCATAGCATGGATTACTTATATCATTTACATATGCATTTGGAAAGGGAACATCTTCTGAAATACTCCACTAGTAGAACTTCACAGGTGGAAACTGGCACACTTGGCAATTATAGTATCACGTAGCCTGGGTTTTCATAGCATGGATTACTTATATCATTTACATATGCATTTGGAAAGGGAACATCTTCCGAAATACTCCACTAGTAGAACTTCACAGGTGGAAACTGGCACACTTGGCAATTATAGTATCATGTAGCCTGGGTTTTCATAGCATGGATTACTTATATCATTTACATATGCATTTGGAAAGGGAACATCTTCTGAAATACTCCACTAGTAGAACTTCACAGGTGGAAACTGGCACACTTGGCAATTATAGTATCATGTAGCCTGGGTTTTCATAGCATGGATTACTTATATCATTTACATATGCATTTGGAAAGGGAACATCTTCTGAAATACTCCACTAGTAGAACTTCACAGGTGGAAACTGGCACACTTGGAATTATAGTATCACGTAGCCTGGGTTTTCATAGCATGGATTACTTATATCATTTACATATGCATTTGGAAAGGGAACATCTTCTGAAATACTCCACTAGTAGAACTTCACAGGTGGAAACTGGCACACTTGGCAATTATAGTATCACGTAGCCTGGGTTTTCATAGCATGGATTACTTATATCATTTAAAAATGCATTTGGAAAGGGAACATCTTCTGAAATACTCCACTAGTAGAACTTCACAGGTGGAAACTGGCACACTTGGTAATTATAGTATCATGTAGCCTGGGTTTTCATAGCATGGATTACTTATATCATTTAAAAATGCATTTGGAAAGGGAACATCTTCTGAAATACTCCACTAGTAGAACTTCACAGGTGGAAACTGGCACACTTGGCAATTATAGTATCATGTAGCCTGGGTTTTCATAGCATGGATTACTTATATCATTTAAAAATGCATTTGGAAAGGGAACATCTTCTGAAATACTCCACTAGTAGAACTTCACAGGTGGAAACTGGCACACTTGGCAATTATAGTATCATGTAGCCTGGGTTTTCATAGCATGGATTACTTATATCATTTAAAAATGCATTTGGAAAGGGAACATCTTCTGAAATACTCCACTAGTAGAACTTCACAGGTGGAAACTGGCACACTTGGCAATTATAGTATCATGTATCCTGGGTTTTCATAGCATGGATTACTTATATCATTTAAAAATGCATTTGGAAATGGAACATCTTCTGAAATACTCCACTAGTAGAACTTCACAGGTGGAAACTGGCACACTTGGCAATTATAGTATCATGTAGCCTGGGTTTTCATAGCATGGATTACTTATATCATTTACATATGCATTTGGAAAGGGAACATCTTCTGAAATACTCCACTAGTAGAACTTCACAGGTGGAAACTGGGACACTTGGCAATTATAGTATCATGTATCCTGGGTTTTCATAGCATGGATTACTTATATCATTTAAAAATGCATTTGGAAATGGAACATCTTCTGAAATACTCCACTAGTAGAACTTCACAGGTGGAAACTGGCACACTTGGCAATTATAGTATCATGTATCCTGGGTTTTCATAGCATGGATTACTTATATCATTTAAAAATGCATTTGGAAATGGAACATCTTCTGAAATACTCCACTAGTAGAACTTCACAGGTGGAAACTGGCACACTTGGCAATTATAGTATCATGTAGCCTGGGTTTTCATAGCATGGATTACTTATATCATTTACATATGCATTTGGAAAGGGAACATCTTCTGAAATACTCCACTAGTAGAACTTCACAGGTGGAAACTGGCACACTTGGCAATTATAGTATCATGTAGCCTGGGTTTTCATAGCATGGATTACTTATATCATTTACATATGCATTTGGAAAGGGAACATCTTCTGAAATACTCCACTAGTAGAACTTCACAGGTGGAAACTGGCACACTTGGCAATTATAGTATCATGTAGCCTGGGTTTTCATAGCATGGATTACTTATATCATTTAAAAATGCATTTGGAAAGGGAACATCTTCTGAAATACTCCACTAGTAGAACTTCACAGGTGGAAACTGGCACACTTGGTAATTATAGTATCATGTAGCCTGGGTTTTCATAGCATGGATTACTTATATCATTTACATATGCATTTGGAAAGGGAACATCTTCTGAAATACTCCACTAGTAGAACTTCACAGGTGGAAACTGGCACACTTGGCAATTATAGTATCATGTAGCCTGGGTTTTCATAGCATGGATTACTTATATCATTTACATATGCATTTGGAAAGGGAACATCTTCTGAAATACTCCACTAGTAGAACTTCACAGGTGGAAACTGGCACACTTGGTAATTATAGTATCATGTAGCCTGGGTTTTCATAGCATGGATTACTTATATCATTTACATATGCATTTGGAAAGGGAACATCTTCTGAAATACTCCACTAGTAGAACTTCACAGGTGGAAACTGGCACACTTGGCAATTATAGTATCATGTAGCCTGGGTTTTCATAGCATGGATTACTTATATCATTTAAAAATGCATTTGGAAAGGGAACATCTTCTGAAATACTCCACTAGTAGAACTTCACAGGTGGAAACTGGCACACTTGGCAATTATAGTATCATGTAGCCTGGGTTTTCATAGCATGGATTACTTATATCATTTACATATGCATTTGGAAAGGGAACATCTTCTGAAATACTCCACTAGTAGAACTTCACAGGTGGAAACTGGCACACTTGGCAATTATAGTATCATGTAGCCTGGGTTTTCATAGCATGGATTACTTATATCATTTAAAAATGCATTTGGAAAGGGAACATCTTCTGAAATACTCCACTAGTAGAACTTCACAGGTGGAAACTGGCACACTTGGCAATTATAGTATCATGTAGCCTGGGTTTTCATAGCATGGATTACTTATATCATTTACATATGCATTTGAAAAGGGAACATCTCCCTGAATAATCCATTGGCAGAAATGTACTGCTGTACATTGGCACACTTTTGCAAGTAAAGTATCATATAGCCTGGGTTTACTCCTGTCAAGTATAGTAGCTCGTGAAAGATGCTTGCAAGAAGGAAAGGAATGTTTAATGTAGAAATGTGTGAGGGCCAATATTGGTGAGCTGTGTTTGAAGGGGAAGTGTTCATCTATTTTCCCACTGTGTGTGAATATGTGTCGATCGCGTATGTTTGTGGCACCTCCGTTTGATGCGTGCATGTGGAGACGCGGGACGAGAAGTCATAGTTATGACAGAGAACTAAGATTACATGTAAGTAGCTTTTCCTTCTCTGTCATGGGATTCTCTCTGACATCCATACACAGTAGCATAGCAAAATAATTTACACTCGGCCCAGAGGAGGGTTTCAGAGGCTTTAGGCACATGATTACAATAATTCCAACAAAATGTAATTGTGGTATGAGTCCTGACCCACCAAGTTACTTATCTGAGGTGTCAGCAGGCCTCAGGGCCAGTTGGCAAATTTACCAAGTAAGTTCGAGGTTGCCACTTTGCCAAGGCCTGTTATGGAGGTATTTCTCATTAGGGCTGCAGGAGCCACCTCCTCTCGGCTAGTATGTGTCTGTGGTAGTGTTTTAATCTTCTGGTCAGGGAATGAAGGAAGGAAAGGCAGAAACAGCAGGTGAAAAGGGCTGCAGATAAATATCTACTTAAAATACTGTCCACATGATGTATTATGTATTTATTGGTGAATCCTGGTGACATAGCTCTGTGGGTTAAAATGAATGCTGCAGAGATATATATGTGTGCATCCTGCTAGTCACACGATAAAACCCTTCCAAAATTGAGTTACGAGTTTGTGCAACAGAGATATCCGGTCTGGTGGTAAAACAGATCAGTGGGTCACTGTGCCTTCCGCAGACACGTGTGTGTTTAACATCCAGGTGATGGGTTTTAGTAGCTCAGTGGGTTAGTACAAGTGCTGCTGTGATGTATCTGTGTATGGGCGTGTAAACTGCAGTCACAGGATTGGGACCTGACAAGGATGCTAAGGGTTAAGTCACCTTCCTCAAAACTGGTGCAGAATTTGCATGTCACAAACTCCGTTTTTTAATGCGGATTTGGAGAGATTTACTTATAATCTGTAAGTAAAATTGTCAGGCCCTGTTTAGATGGCTTAAAGTGTTAATGTGCCTTTTGCACAGAAATGGTGCAACCCTTCTTTGCCGGCCTGAATACTAGGAAAGCTGAATTGGTTAATATCCGTGCGGCACAAATCCGTGTTTACTCTGGAGTGGAACGTAAGCATTTTACCCTTCTGAGGTGGGAAGATTAAATATTATTGACTTTTATAACGGTAAGATTGTAACTGCTTCAAAGTGTCTAGTAATATTTGGAAAACATGTCAGGTTTTGGGACGAACAGAAGCAGCAATCAGCAATATTTGTTGGAACCAAGATTTTGGTGTTGAAGTTGAAAAAGGAAATATTTGTGGGAGGGGAGGAGAATAAATTGGTGGGGGAGAATAAAACAGGGGAAGGGCGAACAAAGGGCACACAAACAGAACCTCAGTTGAATGCGTGCATGTGGAGACGGGGGACAAGAAGTCAAAGTTTAAATGTCCCTTTTCAACAGTAACTTCGCGGCGTTATTTTAAGTTGCCCATAATGAAATGAAGATATTTTAAAAACAGAAGTTTTCAAAGAAAGCAACTTACAGTCCAGAAAAGTCCACGCATTTCGTTTTGGTCGGGGTCCACAGTGGGAAACGCTGCTACAAGAGAGCCTGGCATGGTGCTCTGCGAGGGGGGACCTGGCAGGTGGGCAGCCGCCTCGAAGTCTCCGGTGGGCAGGGGGCCATGGGATCTGTGTGCAGGCTGCTTGTTGTCAGTCGGGGGCCGCCACGGGGACGCACACTTAACTCGGCTGCGGGGTCAGGTGACCATCAGGTTGCAGCAGCAGGCGGCGTGGGGACAGAGAGGGAGTTGTTTGGTCGTGTGGGTTGGAGTTGGCACTACACAAAAGAGGGGGAGAGAAACGCTGCACGGGCGGCCCGGATTCACTATCAGTGCTTGGTCCCACCCCTTGGCTGCACACATGCTCTCTACAAGCCGGCAACTTTCACTT
Organism: Lissotriton vulgaris; assembly: GCF_964263255.1. Lineage (NCBI taxonomy): Eukaryota > Metazoa > Chordata > Amphibia > Caudata > Salamandridae > Lissotriton > Lissotriton vulgaris. The sequence continues at coordinate 190,342 of NW_028243494.1, read as the reverse complement.
TGACTAACCTGAATTGTGCAGAGTGAAGCAAACCCCCGGGGCCGAGAAGTCACTGACTGCGGAAGGGGAGGGTGGGGGATGGGTAGCCACGGGTAGTAAATAGTGTTAGGAGTAAAGGGGCCAGTATCTGTGGAAGGATACAAATGACCACATTCGCGTCATAAGGAGGGACTAACAAACCTAAAACCAATCGGAAGGCAGCATTTAGGACCTAAGCCAATGAAAAAGATGGGCGGAGAGTGCATGGAGCTTCCATGGAGCTTCCACCCTATAGTGTAAACTGCATGCCTCACAAACCGATGGCAGTGCATTTGCTCTACAAGGCTAAGCGAGACCTAAAGACTCAAACTCAAGTGGTAATCAATGCAAGGAGGGCACAACGGAGAAAATGTTGCTGAACATTTTACGCAACTGATTGTCCTGCAGTAGTGTCAGCAGTACTACGGAGTGAAGACTGACTTCAAAGCGGTGGGGGCGGGAGATTTACAAATGAGGAGTTTGGGGGGAAGAAAGAGTACGACTGGCTGAGGGGCATTAAACTAATCACTATAAGCCGAGGGAGGTGGCTGGAGACAATGACTTCCTTTCCAGTCCGTCAATAAACCAAGCTCTGCTCACAATTGCCTTTCAGAAATTCAATTAGAAGGATAACACAACATTTGCCCTCCAACCCTGCGCGACCACCTCTTCATAGGGCTGCTTTTATTCACCTTCACTTCGAAAAAAACAAATCTGTGTTTAAAAGGGTGCCAAGATGTAATACTCAGCCTTAACTGCTGCTAGACAGGCTCTGCATCAGGTTACTGCTGACTTGTTCGCCACCTTTAAAACGTATTGATCACGACTGTGGAAAAGTGACGGCAGTAGAAGCACTACAAAAAAAATGAAACACCATAGCCATTCTTAAAGTAAAAGCGCAACATGGTGCGCTTTAAAAAAAAAGAGAAAAAAACATTTGTTTGTGAAATTCACAGACAATGTTTTTTTGGGAGTAAAAGCCCCCCATTGCCGCTCTTTCTCTTTATTGGTGATGCACACATTTTCTCGAAGGGGCTCATGTAAAGAAACTGAGTTACAGTCTAAAAAAATAACAAGCATTTACAATGCAGTTATTTCCTTAGCCGGCAACTCCTTTTCTTTAAACGCGTCTCATCTAAAGAAACAGGCAGGCAAAGCATGGAATGGGCCAAAAGATAAATACCTACAGTGTAAGGAAACTGAAGTCGGCCGGTGTTCCTCGCATAACAATGGAAATGATGTATGGGGAGCACCGGCCAATAAGGAGCCAGGAAACAACAGCAATAGAGTTTGTAACCAATGGCAAGCATCAGCTGTAATTACACTCCATAGAGTGATTACATCAGGTCTTGCAGACAGCGCACGCGCACAGATGCTCGACCTAAAAAGGCAGCAAAAACGATACTATTGTTCTCTCACGCTGGAATGGTACAAACTATTCACAACTCCGTTACTTCTTATTCTGACAGAAAACATCCTACTTTGAACCGGCACCGGTCCAATTGCTCAGCCTCCCCCTCTCCTGTTTTCACAGAGGTTGATTACATTTTGTGTACGCTATATAGCTCTCGTCTATAAGCTGGATCTTGGGTGGACTCTTCTGAAGCCTACAGCGGTTGTGTGGTTTTTCCTGTAACAGCGGCAGACAGGAGCATGCACCCCTGGTCATTTTGGGCAAGCCAGCCTCAGACACACACTTGGTCACAGCCCACCAGCAGCCTTTAGCATGCAGCCATGCCAAGGCAGAACTGAGCTACAGTTACTGTAACACAACCAGCACTGCAGGCAGCTGATCTCACACTGCCGCAATAGATTAAATAATTTGTAAAAGTTAATATGAACACTCTCAGCTGGCTGCAGCAAGCACTGTCTTACTTATTTGCGAGGCCTCCGTTACTCTGTCAGCAATTTGCGCCAGGGCCATCATTCTTATTTTAAATTTACTGGAGCCTGTAGCCATGCGAGCAGCCATGATTTGCTGCACCTACCTCGAAGTGAACTCAGTCTGAGCTGCGCCATGGGGGAATCTCCTTCTATATTGATACATTGTAGCAGTCAGCTGCTGCTAGCTCAGCCAGCCGAACCCCCAAGCCTGCGGAAGCAGCACATAATGCCTTGGCGCATTGCCAGCTATTCCACCAGCTTTAGTTTAGCAGTAGGCAGCACCAACGGCTTGACAGCTGAGGCTCTATGTCTACAATACATAACAATGCATTTCAGTGTGGTGATGCGCAGCACCACACTGAAATGTGTTAGTCTATCGCCTGATGCGTGAGATTTGGCAGGACTAAGAGCACAGTGGCACTTACCTCATGCTGCAAACACTCGGTTAGCAACAACCGCACCGTTGGGCTCGATATATGCGCTCAGGTGGGGGAGGTTATTGCCAATGCTTGTGAGGGGAAACAGTATGGAGAGCGGAGTGGGTTGGAAAGAAATGCTTTGTCCGAATTTAAAGTGCATAATGATGGCCCTTTGCGTCCCACCTGCGTCACCCGAGCTGCTAAACCGATCGGAAGGCAACAGAGGTAAGGCACAGGTACACGGAGCGGGCAACACGCCTACGACACCATCACTAATGGCATCAAGATGCCCTGGTGAACTTCAAGAGTGTGTCATAACAGCCCTCCCACCGCTGCTACGTCATCTGAGCTAGTAAACCAATCGGAAGCCAGCTTTGGTGCACAGGTGTGGGTAGCTTGCTTATGACATCATCACTAACAGTAATGTGTGCCCAATGCACCTGCAGGCTATGCATTGAAGGCAGGCAGACACTCTGATGGACCAGGAAAACCTTAAGGTGCCTACAGCCCAAGGGAGGACTCTCCCGGGTTCCCTAAAAGGAGAGGGGTGGGCCCACTACATATATGCTAACGATTTAGAAGTGGAAAATAATCAAAAGAATGCAATTCCCCTATTGACTTCTATTGAAGCAGGGGCAATTTGAGGTGGGGAGAGGCAGAATAAAGCAATTCAGGTCTTCACAAATTGGAAGTCTTCCACCTGGTTTTGGTCTTGGCATGCATGCCACTGGAGTGACCAGTATGAATTAACCACAGACGGAATTCTGTGTGGACATCACAAATTATGTCCCCAGGACATAGAAGCCTGGGCCCGATAACAGTAGGGGTGAGGCCCTGTGTTACTCCCTTGGTGCTGAAGTGTAGTACAACCCTTGTAAAGGGGTTTTGACATAAAATGATTCCATATAAATTGAGGCCCATGGGTGTGCAGGGAAATGTAGTGAGTCTATAGAACAGTAGTCTTTCAGCCACTGGTAGCCAGTAAAGTTTAATGTTACAAGATAGGACTTCCAGTAAAGTAAGACTGTAGCGTTTCATACAATTTGTAAAACATGGGAGGTGTACAGAGGTACTCCCAGAAACAGGGCCTTTGCAAACTTGATTGCCAATAGACCAGATTCAGACAGGAGACTCCTGATTTTTAAAGCCAAAAATAGCTTTATTTACCTGTCTTCAGCCTGAAATTGCTTCTGTTTCAATGAATGTCAATAGGAAAAATGTATTCTGCCATTGTTTTTTCAAAATCTCCCACTTTCCCCTTGTGAAATGTTGGAATGTATGTATTTGCATATTTTACACAAGATCCTACTATCACCTGAATGATAAGAAAGGATGTCTCCACTGGCAGACAGCAGCCGTGGCACGTACTCAGGGGCATTTTGAAGGTTTTTGGGGGCTCTGGGCCACAGGTATTTTGAGGGCCCCTGTTCAGAACAGCTTTGAATTTATGATCCAATGTCAGCTCTTTCATGCCCTCTTTGCCCAGGTCACCGAGAGTGCACAGGCACACTCATCCAAATTATGAACGTGTTTACATCTAATATTCAGGAATTGTGATGTGTATTTTCAATACTGTAACACAGCAGCAGCTCACTAATATTACTGCAAATAATCTATGTGACAGAGGCGTGGCTTCGCCTTGCTGCAAGAGGGCCGCACCTTGAGTGGGCTCTGCCTGCCGAGCGACTGAATCCAGTAGAATCTGGCTGCATCGGGACTAATCCTCTTAAAAGGGTGATTAATACCCCAGACAACTAGCGGGATACACCGGCTCAGCAAGAACACAGTAGCCCACGTGTCGCTATCGTCAGCTAAGGAGTGGGGACGGCCTACCATGTGGCCTACTTAGAAGGCGGGCAGTTGAAAGCTGCATACGAGGTGGTGGAGGACTCACCTCTAGCGGATCCTGTTCACGAGTCCCTGGGACCAGAGCGGCCTTCTTGCCTACTGGACCGGGGTGGACTTCAGAAGGGGTGAAACCGCAGGAACCAGTTGCTGTGGCTAGTCCTGGCCATGCTGAGAGGCAGCCTGCGGAGCGCCACCGGTGATGGGATTGCCGAGACCCGAGCAGGCGAGAGGTGCGGGTTAGCTAAAGGAGACCTGCTGACCCACAAAGCTGTGGCTGCGGCATCCAGGCACTGAGGAAGCGGAAATGAGGCTGAGCAGCATGAGGGCAGGCCATTGTGCAGTAGGCAGAGAGAAGCGCAGTGGATGTGATGGGGGCTGAAGGCATGAGAGACTGCTGCTGGGGTGAGGGGGGTCAGCAGGGAGATAATTCAGTGGCATAGGAGGGCCCCTGGAGGCTGACCATGGCCTCTTGAAGACAGAGTAGTGCCCCTTTCCCTCCATCCATCTCCGCCTCAGGGTGCTGAGCACCACCGTACCTGCCCGCTAAGCAGCGGGGTGGAGGACGCTTAACCTGGCAGCCCCGCAGCTCAGAATCAAGCATGGAGCCCTGCTGGGCACCTACTTACAGAAACTGGTCCCTTGCTTGAGGCTCCCTCACACTGAATGCTGATAATCAGAGGTGGGGCGCTTGAAGCACAATTTACCATCACCTGTGAAAGGCCCTGTGAGAAGTTGGCCTGGTATATAATGCTCACTAATTCTTAGTGATCACTTTGCACCATGCCAAGCAACCCTTATGATGATGGTTGTAATTCAACCTTGTAGACCAGTTATCCTAGTGGTAACGTGAACAAAGCAGTCTTAGGCTAAACTCTGAAAGGCATGTGAAGCCAGCTGTTATACCATACACAACCCCCTTGAATACCAAATGAAAGGGACACCACACAGATATATATTGAAAATATATATTGATTTATTAACTATAAAATCCCCTGGACTCTTTATGAGCACAGAAGCACAAGCGTTAAATCACAAGACAGTTTAAAATACACAAAAGTTGCACAATATGGATGAGCCCTAGGGGCCACCTAAACCATATACTAAGAAAGTGGTATAAGGGATACCAGGAGGAAAGGGAACAGGCCTAGGGCCTTGGGAATCGCTGGAGCTATTCGAGACTAGCAATGATTAAGTCGGGAGAGGCCCACGGGACTCGGGTGCAGTGTTCAAAGTGCACGCACTTTCCAATGCAAAGTCTATGGTGCGTAAAAAGTACAAAGTTAGAAAGTTGGGAACCTTCCAAGTGACCTACGGAGCTGAAACTTAAGACACAGGCCCTTGAGATGTGTACCAGTGCAGGAGCACCAGCGGAGCTGAGTTACCTCACCCACAGGAAGCGGGTGCACTGGGTCGAAGTAGTGTCGGGTTTCGTCACGCTGGTCGATGGTGCTTGGAGCTGAAGATGCTGCAGGCGGCTCGATGTGAAGAGTTCCGGTGGATCCAAGGATGGATCTGAAGATGTGAGGACCTGAAAGCAGAGGGGACAGTGTTCAAAGTCACTAGCCAGTGACTACCGTGGAACCAGATTGGAACCAGGCGATGTCGGGTGCAAACAGGCGTTGTTGGGTAGCTTCTTTCTGCAACCACGTGGATACCCGGGGTCGAGGACGTCTAGGAGTCGGTCACGAGCTGTCCCACGTAGGCTTCTCGCTGTTGGCGGTGTCGGCGACCTGATCGGAGCAAACAGGCCTTGGCAAATGCAAGCCACGCAGAAGTTGAAAGATGCTTATCACTCGGACCAGCAAGGTTAGAGCGGGTGCTCCTTTTTACAGGAGCTTGGGTAGGTCTGGAGCAACCAGACCTGCTGTGTAAATCTTTGGTTTCGTCGCCAAGATGGCCGCTGACCACGTGGCTAGTGGCCGGGATGGCGCGTCGAGTGGCACAATGCAAAAGGGCCCCACGCAGATCGTGGAGATGCTGGAGGGCTGATCTTCGGTGCAAGGGCTGCTCGGTGGTAGGGGTTCTCAATCCCCAAAGCACAACGTAGAGGATGCCTCAGAAGCTGCGCAGTCAGCTTTTCGAGTGTCTTCCAAGAGGTCCGGTCCCACGTCACTCGGTGCCTCCACGGGTCCCTTCTTTGCAGGGACTGTGGATCGGGCTCTGCGAGGTCTGGGAGTCTGGTTCTTGTCAGGCTCTGGGCTCGGGCTCCGGCGGGAGGCGGCGGCAAAGCAGACGTCGAGTTGCTGGTTGGTACCTGTGTTCACAGGGTCGCCACTCCTAGGCCACAAGGGAGATTCTCTTCAGTCTTCTGTGCAGCAGAATGTCGAAGTCCAGTCTTCTTCTTCGAGTAAAGTTGATTCAGGATGATCTGCTGTGCAATGGCACTGCTCCCACTCTTATTCCCAATCTGAGGGGTGGATCACCTACTAGGTCCCTCCTCTGGGAGGAACCAGGAAGGGGGGCGGTTACACTCCCTTTCCTTTGTCCAGTTCCGCGCCAAGCCTGGGTCTGGAAAGACCCAGGACCGGTTTGGTCTGGCCTATGCACGGGGACACCTTGTGTGCCCCGGGCATGTCTGATTCTATTCAGCCCTGTCCTACCCAATACACAAAACCCTGTCTGGGGGGGTGCTCGCACCTCCCAAGGCAGGAAACCCTTTGTCCAGGCCACCATCTGCCGAGTTTCGGTCAGCAGCAGGAGGCCAGACTCGTGTCTGTGGTGGCAGCATCCATTTTGTGATGCTGAGGCTCTGTTTAACTTTAACCGGGGTTAAGGCTACACACATGTCGTGTCCCTCTAGAAGGGTGGAATGCTATCCCCGTCGCCAGAACTGGCGAGGGGATAGTATTCCAATTCGTATGACACCTTACTCGACATGTTTTGATAAAGCCAAACCAAAGATAGCAAATTATAATGCACTTAAGAGCACTGTTCCCTTTAACCTGCGCGCATGCGCGCGCCCCCACCGAGGTGAATCTGGGCGCGCAGTGTCCCCTTTGAAGCGCGCACACACTAGGCGAGACTAGTATTCATGTTAATCGCAGCGCTGTGTTGAAGCATGATGGGCGCTGCGATTAACATGAATATTTGAAGGAAAGCAGGCAATGTGACCCCCTCTGTGCTGTCTTTTGAAAAGTCATGCAGCAAGTCTAAAAGCACAACGTGAGCTATCACAATAATTAACATACATTAGTGATTGTGAAAGCACACCTGTATAGCACCTTCCACAGCTACGTCACCGTAGCGAATAAGGATTTGCATTTCCTGGATGTTTGCGGGTGTCATAATGTTTCCCCAAGGGGTGCATGGCTATTATCCCCGTGACCTTTGAGAGCCTAGCTCCAGACTTGCCTCTTAGGGGGCGGCGGCAGAGGGGCTGCCTCATAGGAGGGGTGTAAGTAGGACAGGTAAGAGGTCACTTCGCAGTAAGTGGTGATTAAGTGCCGACACCTCCCAGTTTATTTATAGACTTGCAAAAAACACCCACGCAGTCCGCTTCAGGGCGCGAACACAGGAAGAGTGGGTGGCTGAAGTGTCCTCCAACATGGGCGGGCGTGTGACGTGCATCGTGCATGTGTTACTGAACGCATTTAGTGCACTTCACACGTGCAGGTGGTGGGGTACAGTCTTTACTTGCATGGGACTCTGGTGACATTAAACACCCCTCTAGCCCCCGAGGGAAGTGCCCAGCTCCCCTAGGCTCCCCGACCCCTCCCGGGCTGCCCTCCTGTCCCAGGGCAGTGATAATCCAAGCAGTGGCTTGGATCATCGCTGCAGAGGTATGCGTCCGGTGCCGTGCCATGCTGAGGAACAGACCACAATCGTCGGCCACACAGATAGAAGTCAGGACTACTACTAACATGATGTTGATTTTTATAAAACATTAATAATCCATTAACCTTTAGCTTCGAGGCTGAGCCTGCAAGTTACGTATAACAGCGGCTGGGCTGAGCTGACTGTACTGTCACTACCTGGAAAGCCCTGTAATTGCACTGTGTACGATTACGCTCGGCCTCCAGAACCCGTTTTTCACTGACTGAGTAATCAATTTGTTGTTAAGCAACACTCGTTTTTGAGCGATTTATTAAATAACATTCTTAACTAGGTGGAAATCGGTGGTCAAACAGTTACTGGCCCGCCGTCGGATTTCCTTTACCTGTAACAGACTGAGTAGTCTATACCCACTGCTTACTAAATATTCAGGGGTTATGGTTTTCCGCTATAAAATAGGTGAAGGACGTGTTTCTGATGTTTGAGTTTGGGTAATTAAGATTTCCCAATGCCAAAAATGCTTGCTGTCCATTGCACACAAAGCAGACAGTTTGGAGGAAAGGCATGTTTCTGTATTTCCTCAGTTCGACATCACGAACAGCCGTGTTACTTGTAATAACGCTCGTCATTCATGCACACTCAGTCTACACTACAGGCTCTGCACTCTGAAGTTCAGCTTATTCTTCGCAACATGCGCTTAAACCCATTAGGCCAGCAATTCCCGTCACGGTTAATGAGACATGCTTTTCATAATTTACATTTCAAACTGAGCCCGGGAATTGTTTCATGTAGAACACGAACCATGCATATTTCCAAAACTGTATTTTATGAGGATTAGTTGTGAGCTATGACTTTTGACTAGATTATTGACCTTCCATTTCTGGTGCTTTCCAGCAGTTTTAAGATCTTCTTATAGTTTATAGTTGCTCAAATTAGTGCAATTATTTTCATATAGACGTGTTTCACTCTTCCTCATTGCTTGATTTGCTCTCCAGAAAGTGTCCCTCATTATTACACTGAAATTATGAATATGTCACACATAAGCAATCTGAGACCTTGATAGCTATGAAAAGGCATGCAACAAGCCTAATAGCACCTAACAGCACAACGTGTGCTTTCACAATAAACTAATATGTATTAGTGATTGTGAAAGCGCCTATGGTGCTGTTGGGATTGCTGCATGCTTTTTTTCCTAACAGAGCCAAGCAGTTTGCATACGTTTAAAAAAAAGTTTTCATGTTAAATGCAGCCTCGAGTGTAAGCATGTTGGGAGCTGCAATTAACGTGAACACTCAAAAAGGCACACAATCTGCTGCACTCTATTAACAAAAGGCACGCAACAAGCCTATCAGCACGACGTGTGCTTTTACAATCCATAATGTATATTAGGGATTGTGAAAGCACACGTCATGCTGTTAGGCTTGCTACTGCCTTTTGTTGAGATATTGGGTGACCAGAATTCGAAAGCCAAAAACGGGGACATTTCATACAAACAGAAAAGGGACAGCACATAGCTGTCAAGACTGCACTGTCACACCGCAGGCGAGGAGTTGGCCTAAAGGCAAGAGTGGTCGACCTCAAATCTGTGGAACCAGGTTTAAGTCTCGGCAAGGACGTGCAAAATTCTGTAATTCTGGGTAGATCACTTAATCTCCCCATGCCTAACAAAAAAACTATTGTGTCCACATGTCACGCAATTAGTACTTGTGTAAAGCGCTCTGATACCTGATACCTTTGCGCTATAGAAAACTTTGTAAAAGAACTAAAAACAAAAAGGCGGTAGAGCGCCTATATCCAGGAGCGTAGTCAGACTCAGTATATCGGACATTGGGCCATGGGTAAATCATGCAGACAATGATTTGCTTGCTTTGTCACATGAGGTCAGTGAAGCTGAATGTGGCGCCAGCTCACTACAGGTGAAGTTGTTACAATGTAGCTCCTGAATCCAGCCCAAAACTAGCTGTTGGACAGGCCACATGAAGGGCCGCTCTCCCCCGGCCCAACCAGGCCTGAGTCCCGTCACGCAAGTACCACACACCACCATTGCACGTCCTCCGTCCTCTCAGGGCCCCTGCCCTCGAGCACGTTAACCTCGTGGGTCCGATCCACTGCCGGCCCACGCGCCCAGCCTGGGCCGCCATCTTGGACACTTCACCACGAGGCCGCCTGGCCCCCGATCGACCTCAACCCTGGGCCTAGCCCGGCCTCAGACATTCCGGCACCACCCTCCACCCAGGAGGTGAGCGGGCTACTTGGCAAGTCAATGGGAGAAAGAGGTGCCGATGGCTCTCCCCCGCCAAGTGCCGCTCGCCCATCGCCTCCCCGGGCGCTGGCTCCACCCCCCTGCTGGGTGTCTGGACTCCCTCATCCCGGACCTCCCGACCTCCAAGTGCGAGGGTCCGGACATCAAAGCACGCCAGCCCTATAACTGGGGCAGCTCCAGAGCAGGAAGGCAGTTGTATCTTGGAGTCGAGAGACGTAAAGAGGAACTCATCCTTGACGGACTACTGGCGCTGCCGTAGCTCTGTCCTGTGCACCATCGTCCTGCCTGTTGGCGCTGCCACAGCCTTCGCAACCTTCAAATCCATCATCGTCGTCGGGACCTGCTGGCGTGGCCGCGGACCGTTGTAACCGTCATCTTCACCGGGACCTGCAGGCTCCGCCGCGGACCGTCGTCCTTCCTTCGTCCATCTCGGGACCTGCCTGGCTCCGCCGCGGCCCGATCATCTAGAACGCCGAGCTCGAGGATTGAGAGCTATTTTCCACTCATTGGTAACAAAGACTGTCCCGCTACCCCTTTCCTCAGCCAGAGACTAGAACCGAGGGGACCCCTGAGTCCAGACCTCCTTGTATCATATCATCGTAACCTAAGAATTGCATATAAAGTCTCGTTAACCTTCAATCTTGTGTGGTGTCCGTCTGTGGGGGGGGAAGTTACTTGTCTGTACAGTCGTTGGAGACGGCTCTCCCCGGAGACCTCTCCCCGTAATCTCGGCCGACCCTCCCGGTCCGTCTAACATTGGTGGCCAGCGGCGCGATTCGAATCACCGCATAACGTACAGAGAGTAGCTCACCCCACGACGAAATCGCAATGACAACTAAAGAAAGCGGATCAACCGAGAAGTTCCAAATGGAGAAACTAGAGGAGTACAGCCATCGTGAACTAAAACAATTCTGCATCGAACTGGGTATCGCTACCACCGGACTAAGCACCAAAGATGATTTCAAGCATGCCCTAGAATCTTGGGCAGAGACCGGGGCTACCGGAACCCCCGATCAAAGCACCGCAGAAAAAACAACCACGGCCCCTGAAGGGCAAAGAACGGGTCTCTCGCAAGACGAGATCCAGGAAAGAGAAAGAACCCGACTACACGAGCTGGAAATGGCCCGACTCAAGATGGACATTGAACTCAAGCTGGCTGAACAAAAAATCAACTTAGAGCACCTGCGTCTCCGAGAAGAAAGAGAAGAGAAACAGAGACAAAGGGAGCTCGAGGAAAAGAAACTGGCGTACGAACACGAACAGAACCTAGCCGAGATCAACCTGCGCAAGCAGAATAAAGAAGCAGGGGTGCCCGAGCGACCCCACACCTCAGGGGCCACAGAGAAAAAGGTACACATCCCCAAGGATGTTGTCCGAGAATATTTCCGAGAAGACGACATCCAGCAATGGTTTAAGGCCTATGAAATCGCTATGACTGCACACCGGATCGATAGAAGCGATTGGGGAGCCGGTCTATGGGGGAGATTCCTCAATGAGGGCCGCGATACCCTGCTACAACTCCCGGACCACCAGATGACCTCCTATGACCATATGAAAGCGGCCCTCCTCACCCGCTATGGCCTCACACCCGAGATGTACCGTCAGAGGTTCCGAGACTGCACCCGCATCCCGGGTACCACTTGGGTGGACTACGTAACCTACTTTAGCCGAGCCTTCGAGGGCTGGATCAGAGGAAGCAATGTCACGACCTACGAACAACTGTTCAATCTGATGGTATGGGAGCATCTGTCGAACAATTGTTTCATTGAACTCCGCCAGCACCTCCTCGACAGCAAGTTAACAGATCCCCGGCAGCTCGCAGCGGAAGCTGACCGGTGGGAAATCACCAGAGTGGGCCGGAATGGGTTCTACGAACAGAACCGGAACAACAATGGTCAGCACCGACCCAGAGGAGGAGGAGGGGGCCAAGGACGAGGAAGAGACAACGCTCCGGCCGCCCCCGCAACCAGCACCACCCCCCCGGCCAACCGGGGCAGCACCCCGGCGCGACCGGGGTACAGAGCCAATGTCACGTGTCACCGATGCCAACGAGTCGGCCACTACGCAAACGACCCAAACTGCCCACAGTACCAGAGCCCAAGACCCCGCCAAGTGGCCGCTGCGGCCCTAGGGGAAGAACAGATCTCCGAGGAGCAGGAAGAATACGAACAAGAGCATCAAGAGTGGGAGCCAGCCGCCATGGCTCTGGCATGCTTAGGGGGGAAAGACATGGTCCCGCGGGTCCCCCTACCCGCTAACACCCAGAAGTACAGCCAATGGGTGAGCATCAATGGGCGCCGGGCCGAAGCCCTTCGTGACACCGGGGCCAGTGTAACAGCCGTCCGCTGTCACCTGGTGGCCCCAGAACAGTATTTACCGAACATTCTCTGCCCTGTACGATCAGCCGATAACTCGGAAAGTTTGTGTCGGATGGCCTGCGTCCCTTTCGAATGGGGAGGGGTCTCCGGCATGTTGAAAGTAACAGTCCGAGACGACACCCCCGTAGACTGCCTCCTTGGAAATGACCTTGAAAGCTCTCCGTGGGCAGCCGTGGAGCGAAAAGAACACCTGGGGATGTTAGGCGTCCCGGACTGGGCGTGCGTCACCACCCGGTCCATGGCCGCCCGTGCCAACCACCGCCCAGAAGAGCCCGAATGGCCGGCGCCACCGCCTCCGGTCGCCCCAGCCGAAACCACCGACCATGACATCCCCTCCGAACCAGCTCAACCCTCCGACCTCGCTAACCTCGACCAGTGGCCTCAAGAGGGGGGGCCCACGCAAGAACAATTTCGCCAAGAACAGAAGACCTGTCCCTCCCTCGAGGGACTCCGCCAGCAAGCGCTCGCCCAAAGCGCAGGGGATACCTCCGGAACTCATTGGGTCTACTGGGACAATGATCTGCTGTACAGCGAGCAAAGAATCGCCGAGCTGGGGGCCAACAGAGTATTAGTGGTGCCCCTCCGCTTTAGAGACTTTCTGCTAAACCTGGCCCACGATGTCCCCCTGGCAGGGCACCTGGGACAAGATAAAACTTACAGTCGCCTAGTGACCCACTTCTTCTGGCCCAAAATGAGGAACGATGTGCACCAGCATTGCCGATCCTGCCCCACGTGCCAAGCCAGTGGAAAGAGCGGCCGCAAACTAAAGGCCCCCCTGCAACCTTTTCCTGTGGTCACTACCCCATTTGAGAGGGTCGGAATAGACATTGTGGGGCCCCTGGACCCGCGCACAAAACAGGGCCATCGATTCATCTTGGTACTAGTGGACCACGCCACCCGCTACCCTGAGGCTGTTTCTCTGCGGACTGTGACAGCCCCGGTAGTCGGCCGGGCTCTGATGGGGATCTTCTCCCGTGTGGGCTTCCCCCGAGAAGTCGTCAGCGACAGAGGCACGAACTTTATCTCTAAATACATGAAATCCCTCTGGCAGCAGTGCGGGGTCACCTACCGATTCACGACCCCCTATCACCCCCAAGGGAACGGACTTGTTGAGCGATTCAACCGCACGCTAAAGGGGATGATCGGGGGGTTGGAAGAGCCCCTCCGTCGCCAGTGGGATGTGCTGCTGCCGTGCCTCCTCTTCGCCTACCGAGAGGTCCCTCAGAAATCCCTAGGCTTCAGCCCATTTGAACTGCTATATGGACACCCAGTGCGGGGGCCGCTCAGCCTAGTCAAAGAGGGCTGGGAGATGCCTCCGTTAAAGAACCCTCCAGATGTCTTCCGGTACCTCCTCACCCTCCGCAACCAGACCCGGCGGTTCAGAGAACTAGCGAAAGCCAACCTAGAGGCCAGTCAAGAGGACATGAAAAAATGGTATGACCAGAATGCCTCATCCATTGAATTCGAACCTGGCCAACAGGTATGGGTAATGTCCCCCACGGAGCCATGCGCTCTACAAGACAAATGGACGGGGCCCTTCAAAGTAATCGAGCGCAAGGGTCCTGCCACCTATCTCATCGACATGGAATCCTCCCGGAACCCTCTCCGGGTCCTCCACGCTAACAGACTAAAGCCCCACTTTGTACGAACAGAGCTCAGCCTCCTGATGGCCACAGACAATGGGGTTGAAGAAGACTCCGAGCCTCTCCCTGACCTCCTACGGACTCAGGAGCAAGACGGCTCCGTGGATGGGGTCCGACTCTCGGAGACCCTCACCAGAGAACAACGCCAAGAGTGTCAAGCCCTCCTGTCACAGTTCGCCAGCCTGTTCTCCCTCACCCCAGGTGTCACTTCCTGGTGTGTGCACGATGTGGACACCGGGGACAGCCCCCCTATCCGCCACCGGGCCTACCGCGTGCCAGATCGGGTACGGGCCTGCATCCAGGCAGAAGTAGCCAAGATGCTCACGCTCGGGGTCATCGAGCCCTCAGACAGTCCCTGGGCCAGCCCTGTCGTACTGGTCCCCAAAGCAGCTGCCCCCGGCACCACACCAGAACTCCGGTTCTGCGTCGACTACCGGGGCTTGAATGCGGTCACCAGAACAGACGCACATCCCATCCCCCGGGCAGATGAACTGGTCGACCGAATGGGAGCTGCCCGCTACCTCAGCATCTTCGACCTGACAGCAGGCTATTGGCAGATCGGCCTCACACCCCGAGCGCAAGAACGTTCTGCCTTCTCTACCCCCGATGGCCATTACCATTTCACGGTCATGCCCTTCGGCATGAAGAATGCCCCAGCAACATTCCAACGGCTCGTCAATCAGGTCCTGGCGGGGCTCGAAGGATTCAGCGCCGCCTACCTAGACGACATCGCTGTATACAGCCACCATTGGACCGAGCACCTCCACCACCTCCGAGCAGTGCTACAAGCCCTTCAGCGAGCTGGCCTCACGATCAAGGCCAGCAAGTGTCAAATTGGGCAAGGGTCTGTGACCTACCTCGGACACCAGGTGGGAAGCGGCCTAGTGGCCCCTCTACAGCTGAAAATTGCCGCCATCCAGGACTGGCAGCCCCCCATCACCCAAACCGAGGTACGAGCCTTCCTGGGCCTCACGGGCTATTACCGAAGGTTCGTGAAAGACTATGGTACCATAGTGGGGCCCCTCACAGAACTCACGTCAAAGAATCAGCCCAAGAAAGTCAACTGGACCCCAGAGTGTCAAACGGCATTCGAACAATTGAAGGCCGCCATGTGTTCCGCTCCTGTGCTCCAGGCCCCAGACTACAGCCGGGAGTTCGTCGTCCAGACGGACGCCTCCGACCAGGGCATTGGGGCGGTCCTGTCTCAAGTGAACACCGAAGGCCTGGATCAACCGGTGGCCTTCATCAGCCGGAGACTCCTACCACGGGAGCAACGCTGGAGCACCATAGAGAGGGAAGCCTTCGCTGTGGTATGGGCCCTCAAGAAGCTCCGGCCCTACCTTTTTGGCACCCACTTTCGGGTGTAGACCGACCACCGACCCCTGCAGTGGCTGATGCATATGCGGGGGGAAAACCCAAAGTTGCTACGCTGGTCCATCTCCTTGCAAGGTATGGACTTCACAGTCGAACACCGGCCTGGGCCAGACCACGCCAACGCGGATGGCCTGTCCCGGTTTTTCCGCCTCGACGAGGAGAGTCCCCAAGAGGATGGGTAACTCTCCCCGCCTTCAGCTGGGGGCGACGCATGTTGGACAGGCCACATGAAGGGCCGCTCTCCCCCGGCCCAACCAGGCCTGAGTCCCGTCACGCAAGTACCACACACCACCATTGCACGTCCTCCGTCCTCTCAGGGCCCCTGCCCTCGAGCACGTTAACCTCGTGGGTCCGATCCACTGCCGGCCCACGCGCCCAGCCTGGGCCGCCATCTTGGACACTTCACCACGAGGCCGCCTGGCCCCCGATCGACCTCAACCCTGGGCCTAGCCCGGCCTCAGACATTCCGGCACCACCCTCCACCCAGGAGGTGAGCGGGCTACTTGGCAAGTCAATGGGAGAAAGAGGTGCCGATGGCTCTCCCCCGCCAAGTGCCGCTCGCCCATCGCCTCCCCGGGCGCTGGCTCCACCCCCCTGCTGGGTGTCTGGACTCCCTCATCCCGGACCTCCCGACCTCCAAGTGCGAGGGTCCGGACATCAAAGCACGCCAGCCCTATAACTGGGGCAGCTCCAGAGCAGGAAGGCAGTTGTATCTTGGAGTCGAGAGACGTAAAGAGGAACTCATCCTTGACGGACTACTGGCGCTGCCGTAGCTCTGTCCTGTGCACCATCGTCCTGCCTGTTGGCGCTGCCACAGCCTTCGCAACCTTCAAATCCATCATCGTCGTCGGGACCTGCTGGCGTGGCCGCGGACCGTTGTAACCGTCATCTTCACCGGGACCTGCAGGCTCCGCCGCGGACCGTCGTCCTTCCTTCGTCCATCTCGGGACCTGCCTGGCTCCGCCGCGGCCCGATCATCTAGAACGCCGAGCTCGAGGATTGAGAGCTATTTTCCACTCATTGGTAACAAAGACTGTCCCGCTACCCCTTTCCTCAGCCAGAGACTAGAACCGAGGGGACCCCTGAGTCCAGACCTCCTTGTATCATATCATCGTAACCTAAGAATTGCATATAAAGTCTCGTTAACCTTCAATCTTGTGTGGTGTCCGTCTGTGGGGGGGGAAGTTACTTGTCTGTACAGTCGTTGGAGACGGCTCTCCCCGGAGACCTCTCCCCGTAATCTCGGCCGACCCTCCCGGTCCGTCTAACACTAGCTGAGTGTTATAATCCGGCAAGTGATTAATGCATCCTCTTTATTGTTGCCCTTGCCGCTCAGCTTATGGTGATGTCATCAGAATGTTGAGAGGGTTGGTGTGGAAGAAAGAATCAGTAGGTGTGAAAGGGCTGAGAAGCAAGGAGGCTGCTCCTGGTGGGGCCTAACATGAGGCTTAATGTGGATCTGATTTTAAGAATAAAGCTGTGATCCTGTTACATTCTGGACAACGTATCTTTCTTTCAACCGTAACACTGGCGTCGAGGATGGGATTGGGAGGTGGTGTTTGATGTAGTATTTGATGGTGGGCTCGGGTGAGAAGTCGCTCACCGGCCATTTGGCTGATTTGCCAACTTCTCGGATGTGACATTGATGTTTTTGCCATAATCCTCAGTCCTATTAGTGTGTGCAGTAGAGGGGTTATCTCTAGTCCTTCTAATTAGTGCAGTAGAAGGTTTGTCCCTAGTCCTGCGGGGTGTTCCTGCAGGTGTGTGCCGTAATGGGAGTATTTTGTGTCCCTAGTCCTGCAAGTGTGTGCAATAGAAGGTTTCCCAGATGGGATGGGTGTGTTTTTCTCATCTTTTGTGGATGGGATTGGGAGGTGGTGTTTGATGTAATATTTGATGATATTCTTAAAGATTGATGTTTTTCTTAAAGCTCTTGGACATGTTGCCTGTGTATGTTCACCTTGCATACATCCATTATTTGTGTGAAATGTTGTTTGTGTGTAAGTCCACCTTCACACATTTATTAATTGTCGGTTATATTGCATGTATGTACTATGATCTCGCATGCCTGGTTTTTACAAATTTAATGAAGGGGGATCTGTTATAATCTAGCAAGTGATTAATGCATCCTCTCTATTGTTGCCCTTACCTTGATGCTCAGCTTATGGTAATGTCATCAGAATGTTGAGAGGGTTGGTGTGGAAGAAAGAATCAGTTGGTGTGGAAGGGCTGAGCAGCAAGGAGGGTGCTCCTGGTGGGGCCTAACATGAGGCTTAATATGGATTTGATTTTAAGAATAAAGTTGTGATTCTGAGTTACATTCTGGACTACCGTAACACTGAGCCAACCCCCAAGTCTCCGCAAGCAGGGCTGACCGGGGTTTGCCAGCTTTCTGTAAGTGGTTCTAATTACCAGCTGGCACTGGGCTTGGCATCAGAGGAGGTTTTATAAATGCGTGACTTCGCATTTCAGTTCAGTGATGCAGACCACCACACTGAAATGCGTTAGTCTAACGCCTGATGTGTGGTACTTGGCAGGGCTGACTGCAATTTCTACTTAAATGGAGCACACAAAATAACATCGCTCATCAGTACAGAATTACAGAAGAGTCAGTAAAGACATTGATAAAATAAAGATTTTAAAGCCAGTATCATGCAAGTTAATTAAATAGATTTTTTATAACAGCTGCTAACTATCACCGATTTGGAAAACCTAAAAAGGCACCTCCCAATGTTTTCAGTCAACCCGGTCTAAAAACGAGGACATGAGCCAAATTTACTGACATCTACCGGGGCAGGTGGTGAAAAACTAGGACTACCCTGACAAATCTGTGAGGTATGGTCAACCTATTGAAAGAGCGGTGTAGATTAGGTGCCTTTTTGAAAGTATGCAAGATAATTGCAGTGCTGTATGTAGGCAAGAAGGGCGCTGAAATTACCATAAAAATGTTCAAAATGGCACACAATCTGCCACGCCTTATTAACAAATGCATAGCTACCAAGGTTTCTGATTGCTACGCAACACCTTTTCTTAATTTCAGTGAATTATGAGTGCCACTTTCTCGCGAGCAAAATCAAGGTATGGGGTAGTTGGACCTTCACCACTGCGCTGTGCTAGATCTATTAATAAAATTAAAAAGCACATTTTGAAGCAGAGTCACAGAGGCACTACCTCCTGCACACCGTGTTGCTCTTTCCCTTGTATGCTTCCATGCTCCGTGTTGCTTTCCTCTCTGTCTGTTTCTCCATCTGCAAAACACTCTTGCTCTCAGTGATGCTCTCTGTCCCTCTTGTGCTTTTCATTGCCATCCCACCTGCCCCATGCTGCTTTCTCCCTCCTGTGTTTTTCCTACCTTTAAACACTACCTCCTCCATGCTCCTCTTGCTCTCTTCCTTGTATGCTTTTCTTCCTCCTCCAGAGCACCACACTAAAATGCATTAGTCTAAGCCTGATGCATGGTACTTGGCAGGGCTGCGAAAGGCATGGAGGAAATGCAGCAGGAGATAAAACGCATATAAGGAATGTTCTGTGGTTGGCTAAGGATAGGTCACAACAATGCATTTTTACAGATTCCATTGTGGTGTTATCTTGAATAACACAGACACCTCTCAGGGATGTAGCATTCACATTTGACAAGTGACAGTAAGGGGCACATTCTACATTAAAATACCTTCAATGGAGAAAATGCTTTTGAATACTGTTTCCTTTTTATGTTTGTTGTATGTTGCAAACCTGCCTTAAGACCCTTCATGTGGTGCTGTATGTGTAGAAATAACTGTCTTTTCTATTTATTATGCAAATGTTTAAGTGATATTTGCACTAATTATTGGCGCTGCCCCCGCACATGTGGTTGGGTTCTTGGAGCACATAGCCTTTGCTGCAGCGCACAGGGACCTTATACTGCCGCACGCAGAGGAAAATAATTAGAGGGAACATTGCTTAAGAGTATATGGTATGGCAATATCCCGGAACAGCTTAGGGAGTTGTTCCCGACAGCTGCAGACAGGCTCAGCTCATGCTAGAGCACCATCTCACATATTTCCAAGCACTCTGCCTCCAGGATTGATGAGGCCTTCCATAGGAGTGGCTGATAGGAACATATGTGCCCAGTTTAGGGTTAGGCACAGACATACTGTACCTAAGTAAGAGGTGGTTACACCGACTTACCCCAGCTGAGTGATCAGCCAGTTGTGTCAAATATGGAGGCCAGGCCAGGGGTGGCACAATACATGCTGCAGCCCCTGGTAGGCCTTGGATACACCTATGCCCTGGGCACCTATGGTGCACTGATACAGAGGCTCATAAGGTGAACCAGTTCCAATTCGTAATGCACCTAGAGTGCATTGGCAATAATTTAGAGAGAGAACAGCAGGCTGTGGGTCTGATTAGCAGGCCCACAGCCACATTAAGTCAGAAACCAGTGAAGCAAAAAGCAAAAATTTGGGGTGACCATAGGATAGCAGACCCTACTCTCCTACAGGCCCTACCTGAACTGTTACGCAGCGCTGGATGGCTATAGCAATGCAGACATACCTGTGCAGCCTGCTTCTAGCCACTTTGTTGGTCCTTGTAAATAAGGCTTGCCGTTGGGAGATGGTGCAATCGGCGTGGTGCCCCCTCCTGAGCTTACAAAGAAATCTGTGGTGATCATAGGGGCACTATACTGAGAAGCATCTGCAACAATGGGCAAGTCTGATGCTAAGCAATCCAAGCTCACTTTTGAAGGACGACGCCACACCAGGCACGGCGAACCTTCGCAGGACATGGAGGAACTGGCCATGCAAACGTTGGACATTGGAACCCCTGATGAGGATATTCGCTCACTCCTCTTGGATGTAAAGACCAGCTTACAGACTATCAACTCCAAACAGCATCTCCCCACTGCCCGTCGGGACCAGGTTAAGCAACGGGTTGATATGCCCGGCACACATATAAACCACCTGGAAGCAAGGGTATCGGATGCCGAAGACAGAATAGTGGAAGACTGACAATGGCTGTTGAAAATGGACAGAGTGTTGGAGGTCATAAAAGCTTAAAAGTTAAGACCTAGAATCATGTTAAAAACTAAACAACCTCCGCTTTACAAGGGTTCCGGAGTCTATTGCTATCTCCAGGATATAGAAGCCCTCTTATGCGAGCTATTTGTGATTGACCTGTTTGCTGCTTTTATTGTTGAGAGAGCACATCGATCACTCAGGACAAGACCACCACCTAGAGCTCTGGCCCGCCCCATAATAGGTCTCCTATTGAACTATCAAGATTGCAACACAATACTCTGATGTGCAAGGGAGTGCAGGGAGGTTCGGCATCAGGGCAATGTCCACTCCTTCTATCCAGGTGGTGCAGGGCAAACGCGCACTATAGCAACTTGGAGAGCCCTATGCTCTTCTATACCTTGCCAACTACTGGTTTCACACAATGGAAAAATGAATTTCTTTACTGACTCTGCGGCAGCGGTAAAACTTGCCAAACAACTCAGCAAAAAGATAACCGCCCACATCCAAATCTCCCCGTTCATCAGAGGAAGTCCGAACCAGTGACAATGACGAAATGCACCTGCGGCTGTCTGCTATCGTCCCATCCTCCCCTCAAAGGAAATTGAACTTGAATGATAATATTGTTGAATTTTGTTGCTGAGGAGGGTGAAGGGAGTGGGGTATGATTTACTTTTGGTTTTTTACTCTAGGCGACTCGCTGACTTCGAGATTTTCCCTTGCTGTGTCCTTCTGTCCTTTATACTTAACTGACTTGTACACACCCAGGGTCGGATTGGGATCACAATTCGGCCCGGGCACTGAGGAAAAAAGTGGCCCACATTTAAGAGGCGTGGCCCATATGTAAGGGGCGTGGCCTACATTCAAGGGGCGTGGCCCATATTTAAGGGGCGTGGCCCACATTCAAGGGGCGTGCCCTTTCATGAAACACCATTTGCACAGACAAGGAATGAAAGTGGGAGGATACTGTTCTTGCACAGGACACAGGGCCAAGGTGACAATGGCCTACATGCTGAGCAACTAAAAAAAATAGCAAGGCCCCTTTTTGTCACAAAATTATTCCAGCCCTCCAGCACAGGAGCACCTGAAAAGCAGCAAAGTGCCTGCTATTACTAACCTACTTAGCCCTCCCCAGGCCTTCAGCACAGGAGCACCTGAAAAGCAGCAAAGCCCCTGCTATTACTAACCTACTTAGCCCTCCCCAGACCTTCAGCTCAGGAGCACATGAACAG
This sequence comes from Lissotriton vulgaris, assembly GCF_964263255.1. Classification (NCBI taxonomy): domain Eukaryota; kingdom Metazoa; phylum Chordata; class Amphibia; order Caudata; family Salamandridae; genus Lissotriton; species Lissotriton vulgaris. The sequence continues at coordinate 168,518 of NW_028243494.1, read as the reverse complement.
AGGTAAGGCCCTGCAATTAGTAAATTAATCAACCCTCCAGGCCTTGGGAAAATGTCCTGGCAGGGGAGCACAAACCACAGCTTTCTGGGTCATCCAAGGTAGCCAGGTAGCCAGGGGGGAGGCTGAGGTGAAGCTGGTGCATGGGAAGTGCTTCCCCAGTGTGTTCTGGCAGTTTGAGTATTTACCAGTTACTGTAGTATTACCCTTGTACCTGTGTATGGTACCCTTTTGTAACTTGCACACGTCACTTTTGTCTTGTAACACACTGTTTGCTACCTCTCATTTTTGTTTGCTTTAGATACTTGCACAAGTGCCACCATTGCCTACGTAACGTTTGTTCTTGTGCTGGAGTATCTGCCATTAATTGCAGTATTATACCTCTACTTGTATTTTGTATGCTTTTGTAACCTGCACACATATCACTTTTTCCTCCTGTAATGTATCGTTTGCTCCTCTTGTATTTTGGTTGCTCACTATTGTCACTTTTGATTCATGTAACTTAACGTTTGCTTTTGTAATTTGTCCACTTATAATTTTCTCCTGATGTATTATTGCTGTTCCTAGTGTGAAGCGCTCTGACACCTTCGGGTAAAGTCTGTGCTATATAAAATCGCATAAATAAATAAATAAAACAAAAAAATTCCAAACATCACCAGACCCCCACAGCAAGACCCATTCTTCCTCGCCCACTATGCCCTGAATGTGAAGGGCTATGGGCGAGGTCTTAAGACTAATACCGCATGGGCGCCAGGGGGCCGAGGTGCAAATGGCTCAAAGGCCTGAGAAACACCTGGCCCCCAGGGAGGCCGATTATTGCAAACAATCACCCCTCCCCAGCCCAGCCTCAACTTGATTGCTTGGCAGGGCAGGGGTGAAGGAGAGGCCACAGCTGACAATCGCTGTCTGGCCACACAGCGAGGCTGCTTTCATTTTCTGTGTCTCTGTCTCTGTGCACTCTGTGGGCCGGTTTTTTTACTCCCCTTTCCTAGTCCACTCTCTGTGGACTGGGACAGGGGAGAAAAAAAACGGCCCACAGAGGGCACTGAGGCACCGGCCCTTCGGCCCATTCCCGAATGCCCGCCTTGCCAATCCGCCCCTGTACACACCAGTGACACAAGAGGCCCTCCTACACACAGGTGGGACTAGCACTGATAACCACACCCTACCCTGCGTTGATGGCCAGCGTTAATTGTCTGTCTTGGAATGTACGTGACCTAAAAACATCCGTAAGTCTCGTCTGGTACATGCTTGCCCCTCACGCCACTAGGTCGATGTATGTTTTTTTCAAGAGAAGCATCTGACTAATAGTACTATCTCTCGACTGCAGGCTCACTGGTGGGGCGAGACGCCCCCCTCAGGGTATTCCAATGACAGCTGTGGTATCTTGATACCATGCAGGAAAGGGTTGCCGTGTGCATACCTCACACTCCCTCATAGATAAGGACGGCAAATATACCATTGTAGCCTGCAGAATGTACAAACAGCCAATTCTATTGGTGGCAAAATATGGCCCCAATACGGATGTCCTGGAATGTTTTTAGCGTGTCCGGATCCAGGTGACAGATTATGGCCCACGGACGGTACTGTGGGGTGGGGATTCTAATGTGATACTGGAGGGGGCGCTGGACCGCTTAGGTGCACAATTGCAACATCTGGAATCCACCAGAGCCCTGAACACATTGATATCAGACAACCAACTTATAGATATGTGGCGACACGCCCACCCGAATGCACAGGAAGACACTTATTACTCCTCTTATCACAATATGTGGTCCCGCTTAGATGATTGACTCATGTTCAGAGATGCGCTTGCCGGGACTACATTGGTCAAACATCTTCTACACCTCTCTCTGACCATACACGGGTGAAGCTGATGAATCAGACTCCATGGACTATTCCTTGTGCCTTTTCATAGTGACTGCCTCCAAACGTGCTGCGCAATGCGGGCTTTAGAGAGGACAGGGTCTCCAATTGTAGACCACTGAGCGCTGAATGCCGGGTCGGTTGAATCGCCATCCACTTTGTGGCAGGTGTTGAAGGTGGTAAAACGTGGAATCTGCATCGCAAATCATTCTTGGGTGCTGCGGGCGATACATGGCTCACTATGCAGACTGGAGTCGGGGATCCAGGCCCTAGAGGGAGACTATTTCAGAAACCCGTGCCCCACCAAACTAGCCAATATTAGAGATAAACAAGCAGCCTATCTGAGGGAGGTCAACAGGGAGGTGAACTACCCAGGTGTGAAGGTACAGCGAGTGGGATCGCCTAGGGAGTCCACTAGCTAGGCTAATGCGCAGCCCCCACAACGGCCTATGTGACCGAACTAAGGGGGGAAACTCCCGATTAGTCTCCTTAACGTCGGAGTGGCTGGAAATTATGTCCACTTACTATGCTCAATTGTATACCGCAGGATGAGAAGGTGATCCGGAGGTACTACAGTGTTTCTTTGATTTCATCCAACTCTTGTGGCTAGACCAAGGGCACAGGGAGTATTTAGATGCTCCCATCACACCAGAAGTGATCGCCCAAGCCTGCCAGTGGACAAGGCCCCTGGTTTGATGGATTGACACTGGAATTTTACAAGGAGTATGCCTCCATACTCATCCCACATCTTAGAGATGAATGTCTGACAAAATATCGACAGACAGAAAATTGACCTACAAAAATATTGACACAGAAATATCGAAGTCAAAAATATCGAAGTCCTATCTACATAAAGGTAAGTACAAAAATATCTGAAAAAAATATCCTCAAAAATATGGATGTTACAAATATCATTTTTTTAAATATTTTAATAATAATGTAAAATTAAGTAAATAATACCTATCATTAAAAAAATAGATATACATATTAAAACATATTAAAAAATAATAACTAATACATGTAATGGTAAAATTAATTAAACATATACATATAAATTAATATATATAGGGAAAGCATTGGATAGCGTCAGGGTAAAAATTACTATTCCTACTCCAGAGACTGCAACAGTAGGGAAAACGCAGGATAGCATAGGAGTAAAAAGTTCCTGAACTCTTCTTGGGCAGAGTTCCTGAACTCTTCTTACCGTATGGTGAGGAGGTAGGATGGGAGTCCAACATTAGGAGGAGGGGCGGAGGGAGGGAAGTATGAGAGGAGTTCTGGGGCCTCATAGAATGCACTATCCAGCCTACTTCCCAACTTACAACTTATATAGTAGCCTCTAAATGGTTGATTGACAGTCTGAGTCACAAGGGAGAGATCACTTCCCATTCCATCGGATAGGATATAATATACCCCTTGAACAAGTGCAAGTTTTTGGGGTACAGAGTGAACTAACACCTCATCAAGTCCTGGCGCATCCCTCAGTGGACACACCTGAGATTAATACCAATACAGGGTTGGCCCAGGGGCAATTGTCCCCCCTCCCGATGCTCATCCATGAGACTAACGAATCTAACCCCCCCGAAATAGGGCCACCTCCTATCAAACATCAATCCATGACTCTGATTTCATGGAACGTTGCTGGGTTGGCCAACAAAATTGATTGTCTGGAGTGGGTTTCCTTTATTAACTCAAAAAGTGTATGCCTTTTCCAAAAGACTTGGGCGCGAGAAGAACTTACATTCCAGGGGTATGCAGTATTTTCTAAACCAGCTAAGTGGGGGGGACGGGGTAGACCATCTGGAGGACTGGCAACTTGGGTAGCATCAGATCTGGGCTGCCATGCCAGTTGTATAATGACAGACTCCGATGATATACTAGCTGTCCTCTTAGAGTGGCCAAACTCCATGAAACTGGGGTAGTAAACGTGTATTCGAGACCTGTACTCACGTCACGTGAATCAAACACTATAGAGGAACTCTCTGCTTTCTTAAGTGACATCCCAGGGGAACTTCACTATGTGGTGGGAGGCGACTTAAATTCACACTATGAGCCGTTACCAGGCCTCCTTGATGGACACTCCTTCGAGGAGGATTCACGATGGCTGGTTCCGGTCACGGTGGCTCCCCCACCTAGAGCTTGGACTCCCCTCGCTTTGCAGATAACTGCCCTTACTTTAAACCAAGGTCTAAGGGCCTGCAATGGGCGCTGTAAATCAGACATGCCAAGTAAATGCACTTATAATAAAGCTGGTAGCGAATCAAGACTTGACTATATTATCGTTAAATTACCACTGTGGTCACAAATCATTGACTTTAAGGTTATTGATAGACGGGACAGTGACCACAACGCCCTAGAACTCGATTATGCCCTACCAGGCAACGAGGACATAGGCCGCGGTCTTAACAATGACAAGTCAGGCCTGCTCCTGGAAAATAATCGGAGGAGAGTAAGGTGGGAGAAACTGGCCACCAGTGGCAACAAGCTACCAAAATTGTATGCCAGAATTACCCCGCTTTTAGAGAGGGCATTCTCCATTGGGGAGAAAATAGGTGAAGGGGAAAATATAGAAATGCTAGGGCATATTCATGCAGATTTAATTAATACCTTGGAGTTGGACCTGTTTTCGAAAGGAGTGGGCAAAACCGTTCTAACAACCAAGAGAACGTGGTATAACACCACATGCAGGGACTCCAAAAGTGAATTGCTATCTGCAATAAAGGCACGTAAAGGCAGGGAAGAGATCCAATCCAGGTGAAGGGCACATAGGAAGCTCCTGGTGAACGCCAAGGCTGAGTGGGACCAACAATATTGGGAGGAACTTTCAAGGACACTCGCCATTAGAGATTCAAGCAAATTCTGGTGTATAGTGTCCAATGGAACGGAGGATTTATCCTCGGCAATTGAGCCCAAAATAGCACCTAGTATATGGCAGAACCATTTCCAGTCATTGTATACAATAGAGGAAGGGGCTCTGAATCCATCACACAATATGATAGTGACTGATTCTGAAGGAGAACCTTTCACAGAAAAAGAGGTGAGGGTGGATATAGCTGGGTTGTCAACAGGGAAAGCCCCAGGCCTCGATGGGGTACCAGGTGACCTATTTAAGCAGGAACCAGGGATATGGGCCCCTTACCTCATGCTGATATTTAACGCTGTTCTAAGGGGGATGGAGGTTCCGGATACTTGGCTGGGAGCAGAGGTGGTTCCTATCTTTAAAAAGGGATCCCCTCTGCTGCAAGCCAACTATCGCCCGATCAGTCTTATTGATGTATCCCAAAAGCTTTTTGGAAGACTGATCCTGGACCGGTTACAGAATTGGTTGGAGGAGACTGACATCTTGACTCCTTACCAGGCGCGATTTAGTTGAGCGGTGTCCACAATTGACACATTTTTAGGCTGAACCTATTATATTGGAGTACAGCATTAATCGAGGGCGGCACCTTGTACACGGTTTTCATGGACTTGCGTGCCACCTTCGATTTGGTCCCAAGAGCAAAATTGTGGCAGGTCATGGAGGAGATGAATGTCCCGGGAGACATTTTGGCAATCCTGGTGAGATTACATCATAACAACTACGTGCACGTTAGGTGCGGCAGAGGTGGCAATTTAACCGAAAGGTTCCCTGTTCGCAGAGGGGTAAGACAGGGCTGTGTGCTTGCACCGACCCTTTTCTGCCTCTTTGTGAACGGGGTAATTGCTCACCTGACCAGGATTCACAACACCGATGCCCCAAAACTGACTGGCAGCAGGGTGCCCGCAATTATGTTTGCGGATGACACCCTGCTGTTGTCCAAATCCCCGATGGGCATACAACGAGTCTTGGACGGTTTTCTGGAGTTCTGCACAGAAAGGGGACTCAAAATCAACCCTCAAAAAACCAAATTCATGATTTTCTGCCCCATGCCCCTTATTCGCCCACCCCCCCTCCTGGGTACAGTTCGACTGGAACGGGTCCACACAATCGAATACCTGGGGATCACCCTCAATGATAACCTAACGTGGTCGGCACATCAGTCAAAAGCAAACATCAAACTGGCACAGTTGGCGGGTGGTACTATGAGAATAGCGAGCAAATCACCCTACCGGCCACTCAACCCTGTCATCCAAATCTATAAGGCACAGGCCCGGGGGGGTGTCACATATGGGGGCGAGTTGTGGGGTCACATTCCATCGCCAAAACTATTGACCACCGAGAACAAATTCCTGAGGCAGATTGCTGCTCTTCCGTTGAGTACTCCAATTCTGTCCCTTAGGCTGGACATGGGTCTCCGGCCTATAACGGAGGAGCTGGAGCTCAAACCAGTAGCATTCTTGCGACACCTATGGAGGCGCCCAGACCTCTCAACTTATAGAGCTGAGCTACAGGAATTCCTATTGTTGCCCAATGCCACTAGAACACCTTGGTTAAACTATATTAAGAGAACTTCCGAGGCAATTGGACTTCCTGAATTATGGTCGGATCCAGCAAACACAAGTAACAGGACCCCCAGAAAGGTGCTATCTAGAGCCTATTACGATCTAATGCTCTCCCGAGCTGTTGAAGGCACCCGTGATGGATCACTGACCAATCAGTTTATAAAAAATTAAAGACTCCTACCAACTGGAAAGTGTCCTAGATGCCATGACTCCGGTATTAACTAGGAAATTATTCCTGCAATGGAGATATGGGACTCTTCCCCTGGCATCTTTTACAGCAACATGGTCTTGTCGCCCTCCCACAGAAATCTGCCCCGCATGTGCCCACACAAAGGAGAATGATGTACATGTGGTCTTTTTCTGTCGAGCCTATGAGAAGAGCAGGAAATACTGGCTCGTCCCTTTGCTTAAAAACATGGGATTCAGAACTTTTTTACCCGCTTACAGAGTTTTAAAGACAGACTTAGCCCCAACTACTGTATTTGCTCTATCTAAATTCTTAACCGCAATGTGGTATGCCAGAAATCACTGCATTAAGAGACTTGGCGACTCTGGACAGACTTGAATTCCCGGCATACCCCTATCTATTTTGATCACTAATGTTGTTTAATGCGTTTTTAACCTTAAAATGAAATATTCTGTGATGCTATGTATATCTTTTATGATCATGTGATCGAAATAAAGATTTTTGAAATGAAAAAAAAAAAATGATTATTCCCACTCCAGTGATTGCAACAGTAGGGAAAGCGCTGGATAGCGAAGGGGTAAAAATTACTATTCCCACTGCAGTGAGCACAACAGTAGGGAAAGCGATGGATAGTGTAGGGTTAAACATTAATATTCTCACTCCAGTGAGTGCAACAGTCGGAAAAGCGCTCGATAGCATAGGGGTAAAAATTACTTTCCCCACTCCAGAGAGTGCAACAGTATGGAAAGCGCTGGATAGCATAGGGGTAAAAATTACTATTCCCACTCCAGTGAGTGCAACAGTAGGAAAAGTGCTGAATAGCGTAGGGGTAAAAATTACTATACCCACTCCTTTGAGTGCAACAGTAGGAAAAGCGTTTGATAGCGTTCGGGTAAAAATTACTGTTCCCACTGCAGAGAGTGCAACAGTAGGGAAATCGTTGGATAGCGTAGGGGCTAAAATTACTATTCCAACTCCAGTGAGTGTAACAGTGTGGAAAAAGTAGGATAGCGTAGAGGTTAAAATAACATACTCATCAATTAAATAATTCTTTAAAAAAAAATAACATATTAATAATTCATTAACAAAAAAACTATGAATACATACCATTACATTTAAATTAATATTTACTTAAATAACATTAAATTACTTCCGGCACTAATTCTCCTTTAACACAAAATACATTACACATACAAAAAAAAATAATTAATTCAATTATCAATTAATCAATTAATAACAATTATTAATAAATTGATTATAATTAATATAATTATAAATTAACTAATTAATAAAAATGAATGACCAAATAATAATAATTAACAATAAATTAATAATCAATAACAATAAATAAAAACAATGTTATTAATTAATTTAATTTGATGCATTCCCACCCTATTCCTCTATGAACCCACAACCCACTACACATAAACAATCACATACATATTTTAATTATCAATTAATCACTTAATAAGAATTAATTACCAATTAATATTTATTTAACAATCAGTTAATTAACAATAACAATAAATAAAAATTACTAATGCATTAATTATAATTAATATACTTATAAATTAACAAATTAATAAACATGAGTTACCAATTAATAATTGGGTAACAATTAATAATCAATACCAATAAATAAAAACATATTAATGAATTCATTAAATTACTTCCCATCCTATTCCTATATAAACCCACAACCCACTCTGATACTAAAACTAAAAATTACTAGTTTCTAAACATTTATTTTAAAATGTATGAAAATACAGATTTTTTTAACATACATATAAAATACATACTAAAATACATAACAGTAAAATAGTTTTTAATATTATTGACAACAATATTTTTGCTTACAATATTACTTACTTCGATATTACTTACTTTGCTTTAAAAAAACTATATTACTTACCTTGGGGTCGATATTCTGGGCAACGATATTCTTGCCTTCCAATTCTGTCCCTACAATAATAAAAACTCAATATTAAGGTAGGTCGATATTTAAAAATCGATATTTTGACTGACCACCCTTATAGATATGTACCATGAGTCATTGACCCTGGGACGGCTCCCGCCTTCACTGATAGAGGCTGTCATAGTGACTATATTAAAGCCCGACAAACCCGCTAAACCTTGCGATTCCTATTTCCCCCTGTCCTTCATAAATAGTGACAAGATTCATGCAAAAGTGTTGGTGAACCGCTTGCTGCCCCTTCTACCCTTATTAGTCCACACCAGACTATTCAGGCTTTGTCCCCAGGCATGCTGCATCTCACAACCTCCGTACTATATTTGCGATTATGCACCACATTCACCCTTCTGTTCCAGCAGAAGCCGCTTTGCTAGAAGCCACTGAAGCATTTGACACCCTTGAATAGACCTTCCTTCTCCCGTTGCTCCGTCACCTGGGCTGAGCCATAATTTTATCCTGAAAATAGAACTCATGTATGCCCTCCCCACTACTCGTATTTGAGTCAGAGGGATGCGCCTCGGAACTGATAATAATGATCACTCACGCCCCTCGGCAGGGATGCCCCTTATCCTTGCTCCTATTTGCCATAGATATGGAGCCACTGGTAGCCAGGTTGCTGCAACATCACGCCGAATGGGGCATTGGCTTCCCTGCCCGCTGACTCGTCGTGTCCATGTACATCGACGATGTGGCATTATATATACGAGCATATGGGAAGAGTAGGCTGCACACCTCTTTTCATCCATTTTATTCTTCTCTTCATTTTTAGATATGCGTGCTCAATGGTAACGCGCCCAGCTTCTGAGACACGTGTTACATTGAATCACTGTGACAGGGCACTGGATCAGTGCCCCAAACCATGGCACTGTTGCTTTTGCAATTGCGCACATTTATGCTATTTTCATATTAATTTCTCCTTTATGATCCGTTATTTTCATGTCTTGAGTAATTTTTAATCTAATACATCCACGAACAAGGAAAAGCCAATTTTCCACTATTTCTTATATTCTTGATGGGCCATCCGAACCTCTTCATTCAAAAATACGCACTGAAGGCATGTTTCATCTTTAAGCAGTTTATTACAACCCAATGCATTTCGGGCCTCCAGGGGCCCTTCGTCGGGGGTAACTGTAAGAATTAATTAAACAAATATTAAAATACAATGCGCTGCTAGCTAACCAAATCACTTCTCCACATGTCAGGTTAAAATCATTTACTGTAACCTTCATACTATCAAATGAGCATTCTACGCTTTTATCATGAGTACATGAAATTATTCTGTGCTGATCTGATGCCTTAACATTATAACATTCTGCTGCCTTCCCTATCAACACTATGAACACTATGAAGGCTCGAATGGCTTGGGAGAGAGACGTACATTGCAATTGTCTTCTAACTATAAATTGCAACTAATACATTGTAATTACTTGCACAGAACATATTGCATGCCTTCACAACTCAACAAAATAGGACTAGTAACTGACTTTCAATGTTTGCGCTGCTGAAAGCCTGGGGCCACCTTCTTACATTTAGCATGGACCTGCCCTGGATTCGCAACCTTCTGGTCTGGGGGATTGTCCAGCACGCCGCCAGTCCTATGCAGGGAAAGAGGGGCAACATTTTGATGCATAAGGAGGCAGTTACAGAGGAGCTTCTTTGGAGTGAGTTCAGAAGTCACCCAGATCCAGCCAAATAGAGCCCAGCAGCATTATTATTCTGTTGCCTTCGGTGGGGATGCAGACGCTTTCTCATTGTCCATGGAGTGGAGTTGCTTTATAATATGTTCTATGGCCTGGGCTAAGGTTCGTACAACACCCCTATTTCCCCGACACTATTTAAAGACTTTGACCCACTTGGGGTGCACCGGCAAGAAGGTGGGCGAGTCACAGGACCCTGAAGATCCAGTCATTTGCAAGAGTTGATTAGCTTCTTGAAGGGTGCGCAGCGCCCGCCATTTGTTTTCCCAGGTAAAGATAAAGGCAAAAGGATGACCCCATTGATATCTGATGTCCATCTCGCAGAATTTTTCCGTGACTGGCTTAAAGTTTCTATGTATCCTGAGTGTTACGAGGGAAAGATCCTGACAAAGCTGTATAGTGTAGCCCTTGTAGGTCAGTTCGGTTTTGTTCCTAAATGCTTGTAGTATAACTTCCTTTCCCGTGTCAAAGTGGACTCTGGTTAGGATATCTGGAACCAGGCAGGGGCGGCCCGGGGGAGCAGGTACCTATGGGCTCTATCCAGGGCTGGCGGAGAAGCATCATCATCACTCTGAATATCCTGCAACAGTTCTGCCACAAATGTCATGATGTCTGATCCCTCTACACCCTTAGGAATTAATATTATTATTATTAAATAAAATTTATATTTTGCACAGCTACCCTGAACAGGGTTTCGCGGCGCAGGTAGTTGGAATACTGCAACTGAGTAACCTGAACTAATCACTGAGAAAAGAGCCAGGTCTTAAGATCCCGCCTCAACCTGACATAACACTGTTCCTGCTTCATACACCAAGGAAGAGAGTTCCATAATCTAGGTCCGAGGAACAGGGAAGAGTGACCACCCATTCTAGATAGTCTAAAGCTCTGTGTTACCATGTTGCCCTGGGTGGCTGAGCGCAGGGGACGAGCCGGAACATAGAGCTGTACAATCTCCTTAAGATAAAGGGGGGCATACCCTTGGATGATTTTAAAAATAAGACACAAGGTCTTAAATTTATTCTGATTCTAAATGCAGAGCCAATGCAGATCGCACAGCACCGGGGAGATGGATGATCTCCTTGGAGTCTGACATATAAGGCGAGCTGCGGAATTCTGGGCTACTTGGAGTTTCTTCAGTACCTCCTGATTTCTCCAAGGTACAGTACATTCCCGTAGTCCAGGCGCGAGGTGATTAGAGCCTGAACTACTTCAAGCAGGGTTGGACAAGGATTTGAAGGAAAAGTGGGACATTAGTAATTTACAGCAGTTTGCTTACGGTGAGAAGTGTGGACGTCTCCTGGCCTGGAAGGCCCGAGCCGACAGAACAAGAAATCAGATAGATAGTTTGGTTTTATCAGGTACAGGGGAAAAAACTAACGAGGATGACTGTATCAGAGAAGAAGCAAAGAGATACATGCAGTCTCTTTATGGACCTAACTCCTCTAGGGGTAAGCAACAAGCAGAATCCTGGTTTGCAAATGTCCAGCTCCCTAAGCTATCTGAGACTGATTGTTCTTACCTTAGTTCAGAAATCAAAGAAGGGGAAGTCAGGGCTCAGGTGGCGAAAATGGCTAAGGGCAAAGCCGCAGGCCCAGATGGGCTTCCAGTGGAGCTGTTTAAGATCGTTTTAGAGCAGATCATAGGGGTTCTGACCCTATTGTTCAACGAAGTCTTACTCAGGGGAGGACAGGTCCCTAGGTCTTGGGCTGAGGCAACGGTCACATTACTGTTGAAGCCAAATAAGGACCCGAGTAGGATAGAGTCCTACAGGTCCATTTCACTTCTAAATGTGGACTATAAAATATTCGCGGGGGTATTGGCTACGAGACTAGCAAAGGTAGTAAAATCGGTAGTACATTGTGACCAAAGGGGCTTCATTCCGGACAGGCAGCTCAATGAGCTGACCTTTCAAGTGGTGGCTGCCATTGATGTAGCTCAAGAAAAGAAGCAGCCTCTGACCATAGTAGCAGTAGACGCCGCGAAGGCATTTGACCAAGTTGACTGGAACTACTTGTGGTTGGCGATGGAAAAATTTGGCTTTCCGATGAACTACATAACAGCCATTAAGCTTTTATACTCAGACCCAACAGCAAAGGTCCTAGTAAATGGTTCTCTGACTGAGCAGTTTCATATCTCCCGAGGCACTCGTCAGGGATGTCCCCTATCCCCCCTTTTGTTTTACCCTTTAAGATTGCGGATATGGAGTTTAAGTTGGCTTTGTACGCGGATGACTTGTTAATGTATACAATAAATCCGGATGTGGCAATCCCCAGACTATTAGATCTTGCAAAGGGGTTTGGTAATATTTCGGGGTACTCAATCAATGCTGAAAAGACGGAAATAATGGAATGGAACCAGCAGTCTAGCTCGATAGGGAAGAAGAATAAAATGAGGTACCTGGGAATCCATTTGGTCAATGAGATAGATGAAATCCCCAAAATTAATTTAGAAAGGATCATTAAAGATACAATTGCTTTATTGCAACGTTGGTCCTCTCTGCCTTTAAACATATAGGGGAGAGTGAATCTCCTGAAAATGATAGTGCTCCCTAAGGTTACTTTTCTATTTAATGCCATCCCATTATCTTTTCCAGCACCCTTAATTAAAAAACTACAAGGAAAACTGGGCTCATTCATTTGGAATGCCAAAGGCCCTCGCATAGCATGGAAGAAATTAAGAAGGGGTTTCAAGACAGGAGGACTCGCCTTTCCAGACTTAATGCTGTATTGCCACGCTTTTCATTTTAAGCATTTTAGAATTATGGCGGGTCATATGGACCAATCATCAATGGGGTTGCTATTCTCTGTTCTATTAAAGGAGGTTCCTCAGGGTTCCAGTTTTTTTCTTTATAAGTTTGGGGACCCAAAATTCTTTAAAAAAGTAAGGTTGAAGATTTTAAGGTCAGCTTTGAAAAATTGGGTATTTGTAAGGATTAAACTAAACATTACTTATTACGCGCCGCAGGCACCCATATGGGACTCACCAGGCCTCCCAGCCTGCCTTAATGATCAACTGTCACTACCTTTGAAACAGGCAGGGCTGCAGAGGTGGGGAGATCTGCAGGGAGATGGCCAACTCTTAAGCTGGGACGCATTGTCCAATCTAACTAGGGGGGCCCTGACGCAGTTTAAATACTACCAATTGTCAGGCTGGTGGACAACGAGATCTGGGATACCCAATGATAATAACCCCCCTAACCCTAAATTTGATGCGGTAGCTAGAAGGGGTAAGTGGAAAAGCAAATATCTTTTTGGTATTCGGCAATGTTAGAAGGGGAGGATGTGACGGAGGCTGAAATCAGTAAATTGTGGTGTAACGCCCTTACCCCGACTAACGGGCCTTTTTTGGATTTCTGGCGCGACTCCTTCAGGGTGTTAAATGCCGTAATCAAGCCGGCTGCGTTGAAAAGGAATCACCTATACACTATGTATAGGGTCTATATAACTCAGAAGAAATTGGCAAAATTCTCAAATATTGACTACAATTGCCCAAGGTGTGGCCTCTTGAAGGCAGACGATGTTCATATGTTTATGGATTGTCCTGATTTAGCGGAATATTGGGGGAAGATAAAGAAATTTCTGGAAGAAGTTCTCTTAATGCCCATAGCACTCTCAAGGTTTACAGTCATGTTTCGGCTTGTGATGAACTATCAAGTTAATGACCTTCCCACTAAATTTGTATTTTTTATCATCCTCTTAGCAAGGCGCGAGATTTGTAGGGCATGGAAAGATCCAACTCCCCCAACCTTTGCTAATTGCCTGAGGCAGATTATGTTAACTTGTAAATCAGATGTGGCATGCGATCCCAGAAGTGTGACGAATGTTTGGGCAGCCTTGGTGGCATGGCAATCTCGATGATTGGTTTTCCAATGATTTGTCTGGAGCCCTGCTGGTTCCCCGTACTCCTAAGTAGCAAAGGGCGCACACAGATCGGCGAAAGAAAAGGAGTTTGGAGGGGAAGGTAGTGGCTGCTTGAGGGTACGGGCAAACCAACTTGCATCAGGCCAAAACCAACGAGGGTCGGAGCAGAACGGCCAGCAGTGCATGGAGGAGCCAGTGTCCCATCAAGAGTTCCATCTGTGATATATGAGGATTACCAAAAAAGAAAAAAGAAAAAAAATGAACTACTGTTGTTTTTGTGGAGTCTGGGAGCATCCAGATAATCTTCCGCAGCCATCTTATAATAGTAAAACATGTGGAAGCAACGCTAACCACCTGTTGCTGCATTGAGAGGTTGTTGTCAAGGATAAACCCCAGGTTACAAACTTTTGCAACCCCTTGAGGAAGGGCACCCCTTTCTGTTGGCCAATGATGGGGCCCCCAAAGGTGCTTATGTTTGCCTAAGATGACCACCTCAGTTTTCTCTCCATTCAACTTCAACAGATTAGCATTCATCCACTCCAACACCCGCCGTAAACCAGCTTGAAGGGGGGAAAAAGACCCTTCTTTGGAAGAGGACAAGGAGAAGATGATTTACGTGTCATCGGCGTACGAGAAGAGGGACAGGCCTGCCTCCTCTACAATTGATGCCAGGGGTCTCACGTAGATGTTCAACGTGGAACCCTGAGGAACTCCGTACGCAGATGACCTGATGGTAGATGAAGATGTAGAAGAGAAAACTTGGAATGTGCAGTTCCGGAGGAAAGAGGACAACCAGGTTAACCAGGTCCTACAACTCCTGCCGACTGGAGAGATTTTAAAAGGATGGAATGTGACACCGTGTCAAATGCGGCGCTCAGATCAAGTAAAATGAGCGCCGTTGTCTCCCCTCTGCCTAAGCAGGCACGCAACTTCTCCGGGACCCCTAACAGAGCAGTTTCAGTAGAAAAGTGGGCCCTAATCCCAGAATGTTAGGGATGCAAAAAACCTGAACGTTCCACATGGGCTGAAAGTTGGCAGTTCACATGTTTTTCCAAAATCTTGGAGAGAACTGGCAGCAGTGAAGTAGGGCGGAAATTTGACATAACCGTGGCATCCGCTCCCGACTTTTTCAGCAGGTGAACCACCATTGCCCGTTTCCATTCAAGGGGAATACAAGATTCTTGTGAGGAAGCATTTAAAAGTGCTTTAAGAATACCATGCGCATTCTGAGAGAGTTGTTGCAAGATGTTTGCCGGAAGAGGGTCCAGAGGAGAGCTCGATTTTACCTTGGCTAGACAGTCCAAGAAGGATTCATCATCGAGAATACCTCTGATACGCAGATTGTTTCGTCGACTCCTATTTTTGAAATCTTCTTGCTTAATCTGGAGTTCGATATGTTGTTCCTCAAGGGTGGAAAGTCACATCCATAGCTGTTACTGGTCTTCTGAACGAGTATCTGCTGTCCGCTTTAGATCATCAACTCTATCCCCTATCTCAGTAATGTCCTTCTTCGTCTCTATAAGGCACTCCTTGAACTATGTTTTGAGGGAGCCAATTTCAAATTTAATTTCTTGTAGGAAATTGGCCATTAAGGCTTGGGTGAGGGGTTCAGACGCCCCCTCCAGAGCGGACGTCATGGTGAGTGCGGCAGAAGAGCGCTAGTCTTTTGCCACAGGTATGTAACACGGTTGGTTAAGGCAAGATTTGCAGCAGAGTCCTTCCCTGACTTGGTCGCTGGCATAATCTGTGGGTGATGCCTCTCACAGAGAGCGTCCCAGTCTACTCGGGCACCAGCCAGGACGCTTATGTCTTTATTAGATCCCTCACAAATCAGGTGCGGCCTAGTATTACTTAGGGGTCACTGTATCTCCGTACCCCATCCCCTGCTCGAGCTGTTCCTAGGTCTGTTGGGCAGCCTTACCTCTTGCTCCATTTACTGCTGTATTTCAGCTACTGCTCATTCCATTCAATGTCTCCCCCCTCTGGGTGGTACTCTTGGGGTCCCCTAGGTCGCTCTCCCATGCGGTGGGTCAAAGTAGTGGCCCACAAGCTCCAATCGTGAGCTCCAGAGCTCCCCCAAGATGCGCCTATGCCTTCTGCAACTGCTCCACTTGTCATGAATGGGCCCACGCTGTGTGTTCTCCCATTGCCAGTAGGCCAGACTCTCTAAACCCCAGGCCCTCAGATTAGGAACTAGCGGCCCTGGGTCAGTGGGAAGGGGATGAGGGGCGCTTACCATTTCTAAGTGTGGCTACACTGAACCCTCACTGCTAGGCCAATGCCCGCTATGTTGGGCCGACGGGAAGCTGGATCGAGCCCCTTTGTTGTTGCGCCCGATGTCTCTCGCACCCAAAATGGCAGCCTACGGGTTTTCCTCAGGCCGCCTGGTACCTCCAGGATGGAGAGGAGGATAAGAGGGTTGCTTTTCGCCTCACAGTGTAGTTCCCCTGATTTGCTTGTCACAGGGGCCGACGCCCGCTGCGTTTCGCTGTCACGCCTCTGCATTGTGAACCAATTGTTGTTCTGCCCAGCCTTTCTTGCTCCCAAGATGGTGGTCTGCGGATCATCTTCGGTTCAATCTGGCACCTCTGGAACAGAGGGGAGGACCTGTGGTTTGCTTACCGCCTCACAGTCTAGCTCTGCCGGTTTGCTTGTCTCGCAGGCTGATGCCCGCTGTGATGATCCAGCAGGCTGCTGTGTTGCAGCCCCGCTGTTGTGTCACCAGGCCTCTCTCACTCTCAAAATGTCGGTCTCTGAGTCATCTTTGGGCAACCTTCCAACAGCCGATCCGGACCCCGCTTTTACGCTAATAGCACTACCGCAGTAGAACCCAGGGCCAGCGGTCCTCTTTTACGGGCTGCGTCTTGATTCCCAGGTGAAGTTGCAAATACTGATTTCGGCGGTGGAGATCGTTGTGTGACTCAAGATGGCGACTACAGTCTCGGCTACGGAAAGAGTTGGACCCAGTGGTGAGGTTCCGTGGCGATTTGAACCCGTGTTTTCAATATTGTCGGAAATACATGGTATTGGTATCAGCGAACCGCAAATGATCCATTTAGCATATCCTGGTGTTTTCGCTATGCTACGAGCAAGAGTACTCCTGCTACAAACACATCTCCAATCTACCCATGGCATCCATCTTAGATCATGGCAGCCATTTTGTGTTTCTTGCCCTCACATACGCAATAACCTTTGATTACTTCATTTCGATTAAGGACACGTAGGCTTGGCCGGCGATTCACCTTTCCAGTGACACGCACACCTTGGAACAGAACACGCTGTAGCTGCATGACTCGACAAAGGCTGCCTCCTCTGCCCGAGGCCAGTCCTGCTATACTGGTTCTTGTGGTCGTTGGCCTGATCACGATTAGGCGGCCGAAGCTGGTAGTCTTGCCCATTTACAACCTACAAACATCCCTTATCCTGCTTTTCTATCTTCTTCTGCACCTGGCTCTGCTCCTTTCCTTCTGGGCCTTTATTAGGGGGAGGTAACGAAATTTACGATGAGGCGGTCCGGGTCTTGAATGAAAAGTTGATATGAGATTATGATGGAAAAGTGGGAACCCCTCGTTCGTAATGTTTTGACATCAGATATTGTCGACGATTCCTGTGCAACGCCAAATATTTATTGTTTAGGACACAAAGGTTTAGGAATGTATTAACATGTGAAGAATTTGCCTGAAGGCCAATATTTAGTATATAAGGAGCAACCCTCTTTGTACAAATCGAACAGGCTCCTAGATACTGCCCGTGTGTAGTTTCTGTGACTTCTGTGTTCCTGCAGTAATAAACCTTTGGTCTTTGACGCCACCATCGAGAAGCCCGTGTTTCTGTTAATTTGTGCACCGAGACAGGTGGAACTCCGGGGTCTTCGGGTGTTGTTCCCTGACACCTCTGGACTGAACCAAAAAGTCCAGAACTCCAATTGGCGCCCAACATGGGGCGACGTCATTCGGTACCGGTCCAAAAGCCTGAAGAGTTCGAGAAGCTTCGTGTGAAGATTCCTGAGGGAGGCGCCCCACTTCATCGATCCCGGCATAACGCAAAAGTGGCCCGACGTTCTCTTCCACGAGGGTTCCCGTTCAGGACGGCTGCAGTGGGCCGTTGCCTTGACCGTCGCCCTGTCTTGGACCCGAGGTGCAGTCCTTAGTACGGCGAAACGTGACGGGTTTCTCCTTGGTGACGTCTTCAGTGCCTCAGTTAAGTATTTAGTAGTTGCTAGTTGGTTACTTCGTAAGGGTTGTTAAAATCCTTTTGGTTCTTGGTTTGGTTTGGTTTCGTAAGATTATCACTGGTTGTTGTCCTGGTTACGATAATCTATTGGTTTAGTTTGGGTATCGATACATTTGTCCGCTTTTGGTAGGCCTAAGTTCTTGGTTCGAGTGCACATTCCTGTTTGTGTTGTTTGTTCTGTGTTCCGGATTATAAAATGGTAAGTCGGAAAAATTGTATGTTGTCGTGTTTTGGTTGCAACAGTGATTCACGATTGGAGGACTCATGTCTGGTTCCTCCGATTGGGACTCCTCTATATGATCTGTATTGTAAGCATGGTGTGGGTCCTATATCTTATAATGAGGTGTGGGTCCGCTATACAGAAAAGGACGGTGTCCTTAGTTGGCCACTACATGGTAGTTTTGAACCCGAAATCCTTGACAATTTAGAAGTGAAATTGTTTAAGAAGAAAGCCCGGCCGGCAATGTTTGATTCTTTCCGTTACTGGCGAAAAGAATCTAAACAGAGAGAGATTAAAAGGTTGAAGAAAGAACAGAAAGAGCAAGAGTTAACTTTAGAACAAGCGGCTAAGCAGCTGCAAGATAATGAGTCTGAGAAAGCAATGGAGATAGCTACTAGAGAGCGTAACTTAGCAATAGATAAGTGCTATCCAGCCTTGCCATCGAGTACGACTAAGATAGTAGAGGACCCCGAAAATGATCCTCTGTTGTCTTACTTGTTACGGTCACCTCCACCGTATGCACAGGGTACTACGGCTCCACCTGTACCGAATGTTCAATTACCGGTTGCTGGACAACCTGGTATTCCTGCTCCTGCCCCTCAGAATCAAGCCCCTGTACCTGTACCTCCTGTGGTTAATGTGAATGTTCCTACGGCACCTCCTCTTCCTGGGTTACCGACTTCTCTACCTATACCTGTATCGCTTACACCTACTGTTTCACAAGCTATCTTACTCAATACTCCTACTGTCCCGCTATCTGTTCCAACTGCTACTGTGTTCTCCGCATCTGCCAGTATTATGACTCCGCTTTCTGTTCGTCGAAGAATCACTGATTCTGTCTCTAACATTCTGTCTCCTTTCTATAAATCTTTAATTAAGACCCCCTACTTCTGACTCTGTACAAAGACGTAGTCAGCTCCCAAGTACTGAGGAACGAGGAATATTAGATTCCACGGCTCTCAGATGGATTTCGAAAAGTAGGAGATATAGTACGAGAGATGTACTAGATACATTCATGCAATGGAATGAACCAACGCAACGATATGTCTTTGACGAGATGTGCTCTCTTTTACGTGAGGAACTAGAAGAAGATGACTCTGAATTGAATTTAGAAGACTTAATTAAGGTTCAGAAAGAGTTTGCTGCAGGAATGATAGTAGGTCAAAATATAAAAGAAGCGATGGAACTGATTTTAAGTTATAGGAATGATCCATCACTTCGTTCACCGAGAGACTTAGAGAAAAGTAGTACGAAGCTGAATCGCCAATATCCAATGAGGGAGGTTCCTCCAATTTGGCGCGAAGCTATTCAAGCTGACGCAGTGAATGGTGTTGTTGGCGCTCCGGCCCAATTCCAAAGAGTGTGGATACACATTCCGTGGAAGCGAGCCGAAGTGTTAGCAGTGAAGCAGGCCTTGCCAGACCCGCGTAAGAATCCTGCTGGGTACTATAAGGAATTAGCACAAACAGTTGAGGCCTGTGTAATGAATCTGGCGGACATTGACATGTTATTTGGGAATGTAGTTCCGCAACCAATTTGGGCTAAGATTCGTAAAGAGAATCATCCCGTTGCTCTAGGTGGTGATTGGGCAGCTATCATTGCAGCGTATGGTCAGCAAATAGGTGGTTCCAAACCCGAACCTCTAATTGCTAATCTTCCAGGTAGGATAATCGACTTAATGAAGACTCTGATGCCAGCACTGCGCGTTAACTGGGACAAGTTGTCCTCATGCAGGCAAAAGAAAGACGAAAGTGTCTCCGACTTTTTCACGAGGTTCGAAGAGACTTTTGTAGATCACAGTGGTCAGGATATGAGCACAGAAGGAGGACAGAGATTGTTTGTCGATAAATTTGTACACAATTTGCTACCTGAGCTATGCAATAAATTAAAAGATTCCGAGAGTGCGTGGGCTGTCTCTACAACTGCGCAAATACTTGCAACTGCACAGTATTATGAAAATAGGGATAAAGAGGAGAAAGAGAAATCAGATAAGAAAACTAAAGACTTAAAGACTAAAGTTCTTCTGCAACAAGCATATCCTCCTCGCATGAATCAGACTAATACGCAGCAAGGATCGTATCAAAGGACAGATTATAGTTCTCAGAGACCACAATACCAGTGGAATCAGTGTGCGTATTGTAAGAAAGAGGGTCATTATAAAAATGAGTGTCCAGTCTTAGCGCAAAATAACGCAGCCGCAGCTCAGAGAGGTCGTGGTGGTTTTGTGCAGAATTCTAGAGGTCGAGGACGAGGTGCTATGCCTCCACAGACGAATGATCGCCCTTCCAATCACTTTGATCAACGAAATGGACAGTCTGCCCAGCAAAATAGATCTCAACAGTATCATGTTGAAGACTATTGTGAAAACGATGAGGGATTTCAGCAAAATGAGTACTAGGACAGCCATGGACAAAGAGAGGGAGTAGTATCAGTTCCAGTGGATCAGAGTGGGCCTTATGTCGCAGTAGCAACATCAGGTGTAGTCGAACCGTTTCTGTTGGATACTGGTGTAGCAAAAAGTTCTATCATTCATGCGAAACTCCCTGGCGCACCTTTGTCCGGCTTAACAAATGTTTCTGTAGGTTTTTCAGGCGCCCCTGTTTACAACCCCGTATCTGGTCCTTTGTCTATTTCTGTTGGACCGTGTCAATTAAAAGCACCCCTGATTTTGACGACAGGTTGTAATGAAAATCTGCTTGGTTTAGACTTATTAAAACGCCTATATGCGATATTGTACTGTTCTCCGGAAGGAGTACAGCTTACATTGGGTAAAAGAATCACCTCTCCGATGTACTTGTCAATGGATGCACTCCCGCCAGAGCTGCGTTCACTCCCTGATACTCTTTGGGCGACTGGTCCTAATGATGTAGGCCTTTTAGAAATACCACCATATGTAGTCACTTTGAAAGCAAATGTAAAATTTCCACGAATTCCTCAATACAAAATCTCAAGTGAAGGTGAACGTGCACTATTATTGATTGTACAAGATTTGATTAAGAAAGGTGTGGTTGAAGAAACTAGAGGAAATGTCTGTAACAGTCCTGTATTACCGATTTTGAAACGAACTGATCCTACAAAACCTCCAGTATATAGATTTATTATCGATCTCAGAGAGGTAAATAAGATTGTGGTTCCACAGTTTCCTGTGGTTCCAGACATTACTGCATTGTTAACGTTGATTCCTGCTACAGCCACATGGTTTTCAGTCATCGACTTGAAGAATGCCTTCTTCAGCATTCCGATAGCCGAAGAAAGCAGAGATATTTTCGGCTTCTGTCTAGGAGGTCGAAGCTTCAGATTTAAACGCGCTCCACAAGGCTATTGTGAGAGCCCATCCATTTACAGTCAGGCATTAAAAAGTCAGTTAGATTCCTTTGTACTTCCTCCAGGTTCTGCCCTAGTGCAGTATGTAGATGATCTTCTAGTGGCTGCCGATGACAAGGAAACTTGAAAAGCAGCTACGATTTCCTTATTGCATCATTTGTCTAATTTGAATCACAAGGTGTCACCTTCGAAAATGCAATACTGCTGCCAAGAAGTGACCTACCTAGGTCATCTCTTGTCAAAGGAGGAAAGGAAGTTGACCCCAGAGAGAATAAAAGCAATTACGCAGATGAGTGTTCCTCGCACACAGAGAGAAGTACGTGCCTTTTTAGGTATTACCTCGTACTGTAGGCAGTGGATCCCAAATTTTTCTCTTTTAGCAAAACCATTGGTAGCTTTGACTGGGAAAGGTGTTCCGAGTCCGGTGCCATGGTCTGCTGAATGTCAGGAGAGTTTTTCTGAGTTACGAAATGCATTGTGTTCAGCTCCTGTATTGGGTACACCTGATTACAGCAAGCCATTCACGCTCTATGTTCACGAAAGAGAAGGTTGCGCGTTGAGTGTTCTGACACAGAAATTTGGTGATAAACAACGCCCTTGTGCGTATTTTTCATCAACATTAGACCCGGTAGCTAGAGCGTTACCTAGTTGTTTGAGAGCTACAGCGGCAGCTGCGGCTTCCATTCGACAATCTGCTGGTTTGGTGATGAATAACATGCTAGTGGTCATGGTTCCTCATGCTGTGGATACACTCATGAACAGAACCAAAACACAACACCTTACCAGTGCGAGATTATCTGGCTACGAGCTGACACTGCTAGCAAGTCATATTCAGATTAAAAGATGCAATGTACTGAATCCAGCAACACTGTTGCCGGCTAATAAAGAGTCGAGTGATTCCGAACCCCATGATTGTTATTTCAGAACCGAGGAAGAGACAAAAGGACGAATTGATTTAAAAGACACCCCATTGTCAGATCCAGATGGCACGTTGTATGTTGATGGGTCATGTTTTAAATTGGAGAATGGTGATGTGACTGCTGCCTATGCAGTAACGACTTTGAGGACGATTGTGGAAACTGCAAGAGTGAGTCAGAATTCTGCCCAAGCTGCAGAGTTAATCGCCCTAACAAGAGCGTGTGTTTTAGCTAAGGGAAAGAGAGTGAATGTGTTCACAGATAGTCAGTACGCGTTTGGCGTGGCCCATAGTTTTGGCCGTTTGTGGAAAGAAAGAGGTTTCATTACGTCCCATGGGACTAAGATTCAACATGGTCAGCTAGTTAACGACTTGTTGGAATCTCTAACCTTGCCGACTGAAGTTGCAATTGTGAATTGCAGTGCTCATAAAGCAATCACGGATGACGTTGGTCGTGGGAATGCTTTTGCTGATGAGACTGCTAAACAGACAGCTAGAGATATGATGAGTAGAATGTATGTTGCTACATCTGCAAGATGGATTTCCGAGTCTGGAATGTGTGAGGATACAGTGGAAAGTGTGAAAGAGATTCAGAAAGAGGCAACTGAGGAGGAAAAGCGTGCATGGAAAGAAAGTACGGGCAAGTTGGATTCGAGTGGGTGTTGGATTGACTTGTCGGAACAACAGCGTTGGATGTTGCCTGATGCGTATGTGCTTGCAGTGGTGACAATGGCACATGGAGTAGCGCACATAAGTTCTAAAGGAATCTGTAAAACGTTGGCCCCAGTCTGGAAGAATGATGGGATTAGTAAATGTGCAGAGAGAGTGGTGAAAAATTGTATCGTATGCCTGATGCATAATCCTGGCAAGGGAACTCCTACTCCTGCTGGTCACTTCGCTCCTCCTTCCTGCCCCTTTGAAGTAATTCAGCTAGACTTCATTCACATGGATCGGTGCAATAACTTAAAATACGTCCTCTTGGTAGTTTGTGCTTTCTCCAGATGGATCGAAGCATATCCACTAAAGGACAACACTGCCCTATCAACTGCCAAAATTCTTCTCAAGGAATATTTCCCTAGATACGGAATGCCACGGATTGTATGGTCAGATAACGGAAGTGAGTTTATAGGGAAAGTTATGCAGAGTGTGTGTGCCGGTTTAGGTATTAAGCAAAAATTTCACAGTGCAAACCATCCCCAGTCCGCTGGTTTAGTTGAGGGTTACAATGGCACCCTCAAACTAAAACTTGCTAAAATACAGGCATCCACGGGTTTATCCTGGCCAGACGCACTACCTTTGGCTTTGTTATCCACGAGAGCGACTGTGCATTGTAGAGTAGGGCTTAGTCCATACGAAATTGTCTTTGGCCGTCCTGCTAATATTTGGGGAGTGCCAAGACCAAAGGAATTTTGTTCCCTGGAATATCCAATGTTGATTGACTACCTTTACGACTTGACTGCTAAATTGAGTCTTATTCACCAACAGGTTTTCGATGCATTGCCAAAGCCTCCGGAGAGTCCAGGTCATCAGCTGAAACCAGGTGACCACGTTGTGGTACGAAACTTTGCGAGGACGAAGAACCTTCAGCCCAGATTTGTTGGCCCCTTCCAGGTGTTATTGGCGACGAGAACTGCTGTTCGTGTGGCTGGTCACAAGCATTGGATTCATGCAACACATGTCAAACGTGTGCCCCTGCCACTTCCTTATGACAACTGGATTAAGAAGGGAATTGGCGCCTCTGAATTCGAGCAAACACCCAAGTTTGTCCCTTTCAGCGATGCCGAATTGATAACTGACACTCCGAACTCTGACTCTCCTCCTGAAACTACTCCTTTGAACTCTGAACATTTGTCCTCTACATCAGAAGAAACTTTGCCATCTGCGAACTTGAACATTGCAAACTCTACTGACAACACACTGTTTTCTGATCAAACGGTTCCTGCAAAACTAAGATACAACTTACGATCTCGTAATATGGACAAATAAAGCAGGAAACTGCCTATTGTGATATTTGAAATTTTGAACTTTTGCCTTCAGCCAGGAAGTTTGCTATTGTTTTATTATTGCCTTGCCGTCTGGGTAGCCGTAGGGTCGTGGCTGTGTGCCTAGTTGAATCTGCGGGGGTCAGACACAAGGTCGATCTTTCTATTGGTTCTGGGAACTCCCAGGGCTGATAGAGGCATTTTCATCTACGTACACATAATCAGTGGTCGCGAGCGGATTGTAGAAGATGGAGCTTCCTGCGCTGCAACGAGAAAATGTGATTTATGTTCGCAGAAACAGACTTTACAGAATCCTTCATAGTAAATGTTTTCTGATGCAATGTGCTATTACATTTTTTATTGTTTTAATAACGTTGGTGGGTGGAATCGTTTTTGGTATAAATTTAATCTTTGTGCCAGTAACTACAGTACCTCCCCTTGATCCTGCTTCCTCTACTGTTTCTTCTATACACTCTTTTCATTCGTTTCCTGAACATGAGCAAGCTCGACGCTCAGAATTTATTAATAACACTTTCGTACAGCTCTTGCACCAACACCAACTGGTAGTTAACACTACAGACTGCTGGGTGTGTGGCTTGATACCCCACACTATGGATAAAGGTATTCCCTATCTGGTTCTGCCTTTTAGCTATAATGGATCATTTCAGGCCTTTCAAACCATCTTTGCTTATGCCCTTGAAACCTATCCTCCGCGTCCACCACGTTCCACTAAATATAACTCTGCCAACAAAGCTTTAGTCCAGGGAATTATTGACATGATCAAGGACGTCAATAATACTCCATCTTACCCTAGAGATGAATTGCGAGTATATTTGAGTTGGAATTCTTCAGAGTATCGCCTTAGTTTGGGAGAAAGCAAGCGTAAAAGCTCAACTCCAATCTGGGTCGTACCTCACCGAGGTCAGGTCTGTTTGCAAGGTAATGGGAGAAATCCGAGAGCTCAGCTAGGGAGGAGTGAGTGCGTAGAGACTTACGTGTTTCCGTCTAACTCTTCCCCTGCTTTTCTCACTGCTAGGGGTACCTACTTCATCTGTCAAGACAGAGTGTATACATGGTTGCCTGCTGACTTTTCAGGTTCATGCTATATTGCTCGATTGTTGCCTCCAACATACAATGCTTCATCTGATTATCACAAGACCAGAGTAGCAAGAGGTGTTTTCAGTAAGGAAGACACCGCTGGTCAGGAAGCTGGAGACTTCTTCAAAGGTTTCCTTCCGTTCTGGGGGCCTATGGCCAATAGTAGAAACATACGTCAGCTAACACGGGTAGTTGAATCTACTATTACCGAAACTGCTGGTGCCCTTAGCAACTTAACAGCTGAGCTTCAGGCGGATAGACTCATGACGTTGCAGAACCGTATGGTTCTAGACGTAATACTTGCAGATCGAGGTGGGGTATGCAGAATGATCCAATCGAGCTGCTGCGTCTTTATTCCCAATAATGCTCCAACAGTCTATGAGGCGATCTCTAAGCTACACAAGATTTCCGACTCTATTCATGTAGACAAGGGAAACTGGTCCTTCATGGAGTGGTTGTGGACTCTGACATCAGCGTGGGGATGGAAGGTTCTGATGGTCATTGGTGTCATCTTGGTATTCCTGTTCTCGTGTTGCCTGATTATCCAGTGTGGTCCTGCTCTGTGTAGTCTTTGCGCTGCAACTTGTTTTAGAAAACCACCTGCGTTTGGAGAAAAGGCACGAGAAAGGATGATGATACAACAGCATGTCACTGACCTGATGAGCATAGAACTAGATTCTGACATAGACTGAGAAATTGCCTATGTAAGGGCAAAAGGAGGGTCTGAGGTTCCGTGACGATTTGAACCCGTGTTTTCAATATTGTCGGAAATACATGGTATTGGTATCAGCGAACCGCAAATGATCCATTTAGCATATCCTGGTGTTTTCGCTATGCTACGAGCAAGAGTACTCCTGCTACAAACACATCTCTGATCTACCCATGGCATCCATCTTAGATCATGGCAGCCATTTTGTGTTTCTTGCCCTCACATACGCAATAACCTTTGATTACTTCATTTCGATTAAGGACACGTAGGCTTGGCCGGCGATTCACCTTTCCAGTGACACGCACACCTTGGAACAGAACACGCTGTAGCTGCATGACTCGACAAAGGCTGCCTCCTCTGCCCGAGGCCAGTCCTGCTATACTGGTTCTTGTGGTCGTTGGCCTGATCACGATTAGGCGGCCGAAGCTGGTAGTCTTGCCCATTTACAACCTACAAACATCCCTTATCCTGCTTTTCTATCTTCTTCTGCACCTGGCTCTGCTCCTTTCCTTCTGGGCCTTTATTAGGGGGAGGTAACGAAATTTACGATGAGGCGGTCCGGGTCTTGAATGAAAAGTTGACATGAGATTATGATGGAAAAGTGGGAACCCCTCGTTCGTAATGTTTTGACATCAGATATTGTCGACGATTCCTGTGCAACGCCAAATATTTATTGTTTAGGACACAAAGGTTTAGGAATGTATTAACATGTGAAGAATTTGCCTGAAGGCCAATATTTAGTATATAAGGAGCAACCCTCTTTGTACAAATCGAACAGGCTCCTAGATACTGCCCGTGTGTAGTTTCTGTGACTTCTGTGTCCCTGCAGTAATAAACCTTTGGTCTTTGACGCCACCATCGAGAAGCCCGTGTTTCTGTTAATTTGTGCACCGAGACAGGTGGAACTCCGGGGTCTTCGGGTGTTGTTCCCTGACACCTCTGGACGGAACCAAAAAGTCCAGAACTCCAATGGCAGCTGTGGGAAGTGGCAGGCTTGATACTTGCACCACCACTACTGCACCCTCCCTGCCAGCTGATGTGTGTGCCGGGGGCCCCTCTGTGCCTTGGTGCCGCTTAGTTTTGTTTTCTAGGGCGACGGTGACTCGGAGCTCCCCGAGACTACGTCCTACTTCATGCACTGCTAGACCCATTATGCCTATTTTTATATCATTGTATAAACTTTGATGAACACTGTATCAGCCTTACATCTGGCAGCAGAGCATGCCCTAACTGCCCGTTTAAAGTGAGTTATTCAGTGTGGCGACCTACTAGTAAAGAGAATATTACAGAGCTAAAGCTACTCCTCATGAACTGCAGGTCCCTCCCAAAGCAATTCACTGAAATCAATATCATACTCAGTGAACAACAGCCCGAGGCACTCTTCCTGACAGAAACTTGGCTGCACAAAGATGCAGAACCAGACGTGGTACAAGCACTACCCCCAGGATATCATATACTTATGAAGGACAGGGTGTTCCGGATGGGCGAGGGGATTGCCATCATGCTTAAAGACCACATAAAGGGCAGCATTGAGCCTGATATTATTCAGTATTGCGAGCGTATGGGATTCGCACTTATCTTCACCTCCACATGCTCACTATCAGGAGTTTTAATATACCGAGCCCCGGGCCCATGTGAGTCGTTTATCAATTCACTTACAGACACGTGGCAACAAGGGCAAACTCGGCTGCTAACTTTACAATTTTCAATCTTCATTTGGAGGATTCTAATAAAGGTGAGGTCCTTAGTCTTACACAAAACCTGCAGGCCTTACAACTTATCCAGAAAGTCACTAGCCCGACCCACAACAAAGGTCACATACTAGACCTAATATTTTCAAATGAAGCTAATCTCTCTGTAGACAACCCTTCCTGTGGTAAATAATAATTAATACCTTATCTTAGAATTTCTATATTATCAAATACCTTAATTTAAGTAAAGAGAGGAGTCCGTGGTATTCGAGTAAAGAAGGGTTTATTCAATAACTCGAGTTAAGGGAGAGCTCCAGCACCAAGCAGGTACAGGAGTGGTCTAAAGCTTTATTCACACAGCAGAATATTTATACAGATTCAATCAGTAGGCAAAAAGAAAAGAAAAAAAGAAGTGACAAGCAGTGACAAGAAAAAGGGAAGTGACAAGCAGTAATTTCCAACCAGATGTGTCAAGGTATGGGCGTGTCTTGTGTCTCGTGAGAGTGCAGGTGATGTGTTGAAATATGCACTTTTCAGTTGAAGGTCCTTCCTCATCCGGGGGGTTTATCTCTGGCTTTCAGTCAAGAACAGGAACTATTTCTTAAAACAGGAACTATCTGCTCTCTTGCTTGTAGTCAAGAACAGGAACTATTTCTTAAAACAGGAACTATCTGCTCTCTGGCTTGCAGTCAAGAACAGGAACTATTTCTTAAAACAGGAACTATCTGCTGCTGGTTCCGAGAATTGGCAGACCCACAGGAATGTGTGGTCAATGAACTGAGATGCCAGGTGCAGGGTGTCTTGGTTGTGGGTCTGAAGGCAAAATGGATGACACACACAAAATGGGTGCTTGTCTGAGAAAATGGCTACCAGACAGAAACAGGTAAATGAAGAGGCACAATTGTCAATTTTATTTCCTCATTCCCTCCTTGCCCCAGAGTGTACCTGTTTCTATATCTCAATTTGCATGAGATTGTATATGCATTCCTCGAGCATAATTGTTTCGTTTTCTTTCTGTTGGGTATGTGGTTTAGGAATGCAACTTGCAGCGCATAGTCCGCACAGGGCAGGGCCACATTGGAAGGAAAGGCAGCATCCAGTTATGAACAGGAATATTATGCCTGCTGCTAACAGCAATTTCCATCCCCAGGATGATCAAAGATAGGAGGTAACAGAAATGCTATATAGCATGTTCCCCCCCAGTTCAAGGTCAGCCGCACATAGGCCGTTTTCCCGCAGACAAAATAAGATGCTGGAAATGATGATTTTCCTTTGTCTTCAAAGCTCACAGTGGTATGGCAGTCACTGCGTCCTAATGGAACAGAGCCATTTTTCCGGACGCACAGATGCCCTTTTACTGTCGAGACTGAGATGGAAGGGGGCCCATCATTCCTTTTAGGTTTAGTATTTAATATCCTGTAGGACATAGTCATGTTCCCCTGCTTGTATTCTTCGTTTCTAGGACTGTACCTGTCGCCTGAGGATCTCCATCCTCATTCGGGTAGCAGACAGCATTAAGGACCTTATTTAAGTCCCCCCAAGGCCACCCATTCTTGCATTAAATATTTCCATCAGGGCAGGAGGTGGGGGTAGTACTGTCGGCTGTTGTTAGGGCGAACCAGGCCTCAAAAGTCCCATTATAAGAAAACGGGAAGGGGAAGAGAGGCATCCCACTTTTTTTTTTTGATGAGGTGGGAGGCAGCCAAATATCCAGCAATCTGTGCTATTGCTGGCCTGATGAGTATAGTGTAGCATCTGTACAAAGGTATTGTTCCGTAAGGCTAGTCTATGGGCTTGCTCATGAGGGGGTAGGTCGTGATGTGTGTGTTCCTTGGTGCCGTTAGGTGCATGGGAAGTATGTGGTGCTGGCGGGAAAACAATGTGGAGGACCCAAACGAGACACGTCATGATAGTTATCAAGAAAAACAGTATTATCAAACATGTAATAGAGACGCTATGCAACTTCTTAACATTCTTCTTTTGGCACCTCACTTTCTCTTTTTCCCACATAGTCAGGGTGTCTGAGTTTGTTCCCATGTTCTGACCACTTCACCACTGGACCTGTGTCCGTGGACTTAATCAGCCATATCGGGTGGCAGACCTCAACTTCGATTTATATTCCTGTTGTGGGGTCTGTTCTAAGGGCAATGAGGATTGTTCAGTCACAGTGTCACAAGGTTTGGCAATATCGCTGGTAACAGAGTCTATTTCTCCAAAGTACTTTTTGCATTGGCTAGCATGGAGTCAACCTTTTCTTCCCTCGACCTTGACCGCTGTTCTTGTGGTGAGGAGGACCAACTTCGGCTTCTTCCACCTGGGCTCGAGAGGGCCTATTCTGTCAAAATTTCGCACCAGGACCCAATCCCCTGGAGCTATGGCGTGGTCCTCGAGCTTGGTGTTGTCTGGAAAAGCGGCAGCAACCTGTGAACGACAAGAGCGTAGTGCAGACATCAAGGAAGCCAGGTAATCGGTAAGCATAGTACTGTCAACATCAGTTATTCTTTTAGGCATTGGCGTACCCCACATATTTAGTGGTCTGACAAAGACCACCTCATATGGGGATAAGCCAGTTCTGGAATGTGCTACCATACGCATGTAGAAGAGGGCAACCGGTAAGGCTACCATCCAGTCCACGCCTTTTTCTGTACAGATCTTGGGTAATTTTGTCTTCAAATTCTGGTTGTGTCTTTCTACCAGACCTGCTGCCTGAGGATGTCTTACACAGTAGAATTTCCAAGTGTACCCTAACAGAAGAGAAACTTGCTTCATGAGTTCAGAGGAGAAGGGCTCGCCGTTGTCTGGATGACACGGGGCAACCCATACCTCAGGAAAAATTCTCTCACTAGTTGCTTAGCAGTTGTCGTCGCAGTGTAGTCTGGGACGGGATAGGCTTCTGTCCATCTGGTCAGAGCACACACTACAACTAGTACATACTTGTATCCTCTACATCTGTCCATTTGGATATAGTCCATCTGGAGAGCTTCAAATGGATGGTCAGGGGGTTGGAATCCACCCTGCTCCACCTTAACTGGTTACAAATCATGCATTTTTTTACTTTTTGTTTGGCTGCAGCTCTCAAATGTTTGTTATGCCATATGTTTTGTATGCTATCTAACATCACTTTTTCTCCCAGATACGCTGGTCCATGTATGGTGTTTACTATAACCTGTACCATAGCATCCGGCAGTAGCCATACTGCTCTCTCAGGTGTCATCCAACCCTGGTCTGTAAGGACCCCTCCTTTTTCTTTCCATTCTAGCAGTTCCTGTGGGCCTGTAAGATTAGGTGTCTGGCATATAGCTTGCACCTGCTGCCTTAGCACCCTAAGCGTGGGGCGTAAGAAGATGCCTAAGACCTGACTGACCCTAATAGACTGACCCCAGCATTCTGGGACATATATCAGAACTCGAGCATTCAGACAGCCTCGTTCAGCAGCAGGCTTTCACAGAACCCGAACCCTCAACCTGGAATATTTCAAGGAGTGCCGGTTTTATTTACATAAAATGTGCCCCGATATATAGCTGCATTAGAAGATATCTTTAATTTCTGAAACACACTTTGTTTGGCAAATGTATACAGGTTCAGTACCTTGTAACCCAACAGGCACAGGATCTTTGACCGTTTTCTCGGGGGGCACGGTGTATCAGATAGCCAAGGGTTGACATTCATATTTGAGAGCGCTTACGCTGTGCTGGGTTCACAGAGAAGCAGATGAATGAATTCTGTTCTAGAGAACATTGCAGCGCACTGGATTTCATGGGTGGAGCCCACTTGAGGCCTTGTCTGAACGAGGCCTGGGTTTCCAGTTTTGCTTAATTTAGTAATCCCGCATTCGCCAAGAATGGAATTCTGTCGGCGAGACCTTGCCTGGAAGATCACAATTTGTAAGTCCAGTAAAAAAAAATGGTTTGCATATATCTTTCAATTTTTTTTTTATGCACTCTCGGTCGAGGCGGATCTGCCTGAGTTCCTAATGCCGAATATTTTTTTTTTTTTGCAGGAATGTCCCCTTTTGTTGCTCTGAATGGCTGGCAGCAGATTAGCGGTACGCCAATTTCCTGTTGCCTTTCAGAGCTGCAATTCGAGCCCCGCTTGCTGCTGGCTCTTGCACAAGTGGAAACAAAGGGTGACTTCATGCCGGCCTCCCTCCCCGGCTCTTAGAAAGAGTGGAAGTGGCTAAAGCCCTACTTTACAGGTAATTAACAATAGATAATGTTTGCTCTGCATTCATTTTAGCATGTTTCTACTCACCGAAGACTGGGTAGCTAGGAGGCAGTATTGACTAATTTGCTGAATCTCTTCTATAGGATGATCAAGTCTAAAAACTAGCAGGGTGTAGTTCACATACGACATGTGATGAAGACTAAATGATCTAACATTCATAAGTGGTTTCATATAGATGTTGAATAACATTGGGGAAAGTGATCCTTTGAGAACTCTACAGCTCACTTAATTAGAATTATATTTAAAGGAAGCCATCATTAAAGACCAGGATAATTCAACCAGGAGGGGAACCATGCCAGATCTGTAACTAAGTTCCGCAGCTACCAACAGATCGACAAACATGGAATGGTCGACCATTGAGGATAGTTCAAATAAAATAAGGCCAGCATAGTCTCCACTGTCAAGGCTCCTTCGAAAATCATTCAAAACTGATTCCAAGTCGGTCTCTGTACTCCTGGCGAACGCCAGTTTGAGCAGCAGCTTGTAGTGCTCAACATAACTAGACAACCAACTGGCCAAATATTTTTCCACTATTTTGATAAAGGAAGCAGGGTAATAGGCCAACGGCTAGATCCAAAAGTAGAATTAGAATTGGGTTTCTTTGAAAAAGGCTTTGGAATACTTGTCTTCCAACTTTCAGAAAACCCTAAGTTCAGGCGTAATTGTAATGTTCAGCTCATGTTATATTGACAGGACAAGTAACGCCATGAGATATTGACTTGACAGACATTAACACATGGAAAGTAAGAGAATCTTTATAGCAGGGAATAGCATACAATATGGGCACTTCTTACAAAACTGCAGATGGGTCAGCCAAGTCTTCTCGAAAACCACATTTTTTTTTGATGTTGTGGTACAGCAATCGAACTATAGCACCTATGATATAAGCCTTGAGAGGGCTTAAACAGGGTGTAGTTATGAGACTTCTGACCTCATGGATTAGAGTTTATACAGAGTTTGATACATACAGAATCAAAATTGCATAGTAAATATTTTTAGCCTGGCAAAGATAATATTTAAGATGTCTTAAGTGTAACCTGGAAAGTTGTTTACTATATGGGATTAGGTTAGCATAATTTCCTTTCAGTCTGTCTCACTATTAATCTTTTAGTTTGAGGTTCAGTCATGAAGCACTGGCTAATAGGTCTTTTGAAAGGAATGCACCTGGTAATAGGCAGAATTGTTTTATAAAGGGTAGTAAAATAATTATTGAGGTATATTCCTTTGAATCTGAAGTGTCTGGCACATCCACCCAAAGCTCTACAAATTTCTGAAAAGCTTCAGTAAAATTAATTTTGTGCTATGGCCGTGAAGGGGTCGGGCACATTTGAGAGGTGCACAGTGTGGTATTGGTAACTGTGTGTCAAACAATAGGAGAGAGTGACCAGTCGAGGCCATGCACAATGAGAACTTGAACCTGATCAAATCAGGAGAGCCAAAAATGAGATCGATCATATAACATCATTGATGGGTGAGCAGATCAACCTCCTGTTTTACCTCAGAGCTAGCCATTGAATCAAATTAAATAAGCATTGAGAAAGACAATAGGTCACACCTATTGGCTTTACCAAGGGTTTCAGTAATGCTCTACATCAAAGCTAAAAATGTTAAAAATATGCGCACCTACAAAATAATGCGAGTACTTTTTGTCCCTTTTTGTTTACTGATTCGAGTTGGATCAATAAACAATTTTTTTTTAAATGTAGCATGAACAGCTGGAGGGGGAGTAAGATGGGTGAGGGAAAAGCAACAGTAGGGCATGTGTTTGTCACGGTGCATGGGTTGGGGAAGCAACACAGAGAGAATGGGGAGGAAAGCAAATGGAAAAGGTGAGGAAAATGGATCAGGGAAAGCATGAATGAGAGAGTGTCATAGAGAGATGGTATAAAAGTGAAAAGAAATGTATGGGGGGAGAAGCACACAAGGTGCCAGGGAAAAGCGCAACACGACAGTGGCGAAGGGGTTTGGTGGCGGAGAGTACACAAAGAAGACCGCAGGAAAATAGACACACTCTCACGGAGTGCTTAATAAACAGAGAAAAGTAGTGCCAGAAAAGTGGGCAGTAGAAGGACATAAGTAATGCGCCCAAGCTCCAGGGGGTGAGACAAACAGTAAGTAAAAAGTAAAACCCACATAAGCTAACTAATAAGAAGCAAGATAATGTGACAGACAATGAAGACAATCAATGATGAGCAATTTGTGGGTTCTAAGCCCACTGTAAGCTGACAATGTGTTTTGCAACTGACAGTGCATGCCTTGTATAGTTAGTAAGACCTAAAAAGGCCTGAGTTGACCATGAGGGGTGGCATACCATTAAATAACCCCCCACCCCCAAGACAATCTCTTTGGAACAATTAATCAGTAGACGAGTAGAAGCTTCAGAGACTATTTCAATAAAAGCTATATGGGCATTTGGTGGTCTGTAAATTGTAACCAAGTAAATGGAGCAGGCTGATAAAACCAGTCAGCAACCAATTACCTCCTTGGAGTATTTACTACTGGGGAGAGCAGTACCAAAGGTTAGTTTTAATTATCTTTAAATGTGGTAGCAACCCCCTTATCTCACTCTTTCCTATGACTGTATCACAGTACAGCTCCTAGGAATGGCATCTGCAACAGGTTGTATAATGCTCCCGAGTTTCTGACATGGCAAACACATCTATGTTACACTCATTCATCAGAAACAGTATCTCATATTTATGTTCATGGAGGTACCTAACACTGAGCAACACAGCCTTGAAACAATGGCCAATAACTAAAGAATTCTGCTACATACTTGCCAGAGGGGGAGAAATCCCATTGAGATACCTAAAGTATATATACTGTACCACACGTGAGGCTAAACGGGACAGTGTCCTTTCCTCAAACTCATTACTTCCCTTATTTCTTGTAATTGTTCATTCTTGCCCTGTTCTGACATTCTCTTACCCTTTTCAACTTTATACAATTCCTTCTGTTGCCTGCTTCGGGCTTCTCTTCTCCATAATTCCACCGAATCACTTTGTGACTGGCGGACCCCCTTTTTTCTTCCACAACTGTTCCTCTAATTTCAGTATACATTCCATGTCAAAAGTCCCTGTTTCAGGCCATCTATATCTATGCTCTAGGTCTTTAGTATAATTCACCCATAAATCACAATAAATAATTGCACCGACACTATGTTTTGTGTACATAAAGTGTCCTGGAGTATCCCGAGGAGGAAGGGGAATCTCCCTCTCGAGAATACTTTTTCTAGTTCCTATCTTACGTATTTTCGAAAAAAATAGGCATGATGGCAAACTTTAAAAATAGAAATAAGAAAAAAATAAACATATATCTTTACCGTACCCACAAAGGTTGTTGGTCCGTCTTTATACTTTCAGCAGTACTCACCGAAAATAACTACAAGGCCTGATGATCTTGAAATGCGCGCAGCTTCTGAGACGGGGCTCACAAGACCTCGGACTCGTCTACTTCACGGGTTGGGCTCTGGGTTAGGACGTTCCGCAATCTTCCTCACCGCCTCGTGTGGATGACGGGCCGCAGTCGGTCCCCCTCTTCGCCTCGAGGGAGATGGCAGGAATTCCCCGCGTTTGTGCACTTGAAGTCCGTCAAAAGTCAGGAGGGGACAGTACCGTGTCCGACATCGCTGGCGCGTGGGGAAAAAGGAACGTCCCTGTTCAGGCGCCAGAAATGTGGTAAATAATTATTATTACCCTATCTTAGATTTTCTATATTATCAAATACCTTAATTTAAGTAAAGAGAGGAGTCTGTGGTATTCGAGTAAAGAAGGGTTTATTCAATAACTCAAGTTAAGGGAGAGCTCCAGCACCAAGCGGGTACAGGAGTGGTCTAAAGCTTTATTCAAACAGCAGAATATTTATACAGATTCAGTCAGTGGGCAAAAAGAAAATAAAAAAGAAGTGACAAGCAGTGACAAGAAAAAGGGAAGTGACAAGCAGTAATTTCCAACCAGATGTGTCAAGGTATGGGCGTGTCTTGTGTCACGTGAGAGTGCATGTGATGTGTTGAAATATGCACTTTTCAATTGAAGGTCCTTGCTCATCCGGGGGGGTTTATCTCTGGCTTTCAGTCAAGAACAGGAACTATTTCTTAAAACAGGAACTATCAGCCTGATTCATGAAGTAAAATTGCGCCCGCAATCGCTGTGAAAATGCAATTGCGGGCGCAATTTCCGTAATCGGCATTCAACATCAAAATTGCGAACTCGCAAACACATAATAGCGAATTCGCTATTATATTCGCAGAATCCCGGTAGGAGAGCATTAGCGAATCGGAAAAAGTGACAAACCACGGATTCTGCAAAATAAATAGCGAATTCGCTATACAATCGCAATCGGTATTCATGAAAAATCGCAAATAGCGAAAAACCCAAAAATTGCAGTTTGCGCCGTGCAAATTAAGGACAACTCAAAGCAGGTGGTAACCATAAAAGCCATGCAAAAATTACATTTAAAAAACCGTTGGCCTATCACCAACAAGTTCAGGCCTGACCAATCAGACATAAGGACAATCAGCTGCAGCAGCATTAGGAGTTCCACAATGCCAGGAATGTACATGGTGGTGAGGCGTTGAAGGCTACAGCGATTAGCACGGAGGAGACGCAGGATCCAGGACAGGATTTTCCGCCAGCGGGTCACCTTGCTGGGCCAAACCAGAGAGCAGATATATGCAAAATACAGGCTGAATGGGGAAATGATAATGCAGCTAATACAGGACCTTGACCCCCTGATGCAGCACTCAACAAGCTGTACCAATGCGGTGCCTACACATGTGCAGGTATTGTGTAGCCTGCACCTCCTGGCCTCCGGGAGTTTCCAGGGGTAAGTAGCGGCTGCTGGGGGGATATCCCAGCCCACCATGTCACGCTGCCTCCACACTTTTGTTGACGCCATGCTCACCCAGCTACACCGTCACATCAAATTTCCCGCCAGCCAACAAGAATTGGACTTGACCAAGCTACAATTCTACAATGTAGCCCATTTTCCACATGTACTCGGATGCATTGACTGTACCCACGTCGCCATCTGCCACAGAGTATATGTTCCGCAATAGAAAGTCCTCCCACTCCCTCAACATCCAGATGGTCTGCAATGCTAAGACATACATCACTGACATTGTCGCACAGTACCCAGGGAGTAGCCATGACTCCTTCATATTCCGGCACAGCGGCCTCCACACACGACTGGTCAGGGGAGAGTTTGGGGAAGGACACCTACTTGGTAAGTACACTTTGTCGACAATGTCACATTGCTATGAAGTAACAGCGCAGCACAGGCAATCACCATCTGCTCCTCTCATTCAGGTGACAGTGGCTACGCCCTCCGTGAATACCTCCTGACCCCATACCTCAACCCTGCTACACCACAGCAACGGCGCTACAATATTGCACACATACGGACAAGGAATTGCATAGAAAGGACATTTGGCCTGCTCAAGAGCAGGTTACGCATACTGCACAAGACAGGTGGGGCCATGTATTACAGTCCTGCAGTGTGCTGCCGCATAGTGGCTGTCTGTGCAATACTACATAACATTGCAACCAAGCACCGGATACCTGTCGACATCTCTGGCAGTGAATCTGAAGGGGACAACCGGCCACCTGCACATGCGCGCCATGCACGTGGGGAGAACCCAGCTGAAGGCCACAGACGTCGCAATCACATCAGAGTGAACAGTTTCTAGTGCACCCTCTTCCCTCACCCCACAAATCACTAATGCATGCAAAATGTAATAATGACACAACGCTAATGTCTGCTGCAAAATAAATGTATTTGTTTCTATCACAAAAAAGGTACCAGTTCAACTATCTTCCACTAACAGTATTACTGCATACTGCAGTGTCAAAGGACAGGGCAGGCTTAAAGTCAGCCTGTGCCTGTTATTGTCAAATGTACTCAAGTGCACCTTCTGCGCGTTCCGCCCAAGCGCCTCTGAGGCGCATCCTCTTCCGGGGCATCTGGACCTGGCATGGGCCTGGTGCTGCAGCTGAGTGGTGGGACTTATGAGGCAGAGTGGCTGCTGATGCTGGATGCCCCCTCACTAACATCATCACCCCCAACAGTGGCAGGTAGAGCAGGAGGGTGTAGTGCCGTAACCGCCGTGGTCAGGTGCTCCAGGACCCTGGTCATATCCTCACAGCACTGGACGAGTTGGTGCTGCTGTGCTAGTGACCGCCGCGACAACTGTGAAGTTGCATTGGCTGCAACATAATTTTTCCTGCTGTAGGAGGCCAGCCGGCTCATGAGCTGATGGTGGCGCCGGCGTGCTGCACTGCGCTGGTTAGTCATCGCAGCAGTGTTGGCCTCCATGACTGCAGTCATGCGGGCCATTCCCTCCCCCACACCTGCCATGGCTGCAGTCATGTTGTCCATGCGGTCCCCCATACCTGCCATGGCCGCCGTCATGCGGTCCATGCGGTCAGCGACTCCGGCCACATTGCGCCCAATCTTGTGGAGCTGGAACTGAATGGCACCTTGCTGCCGTGCCTGGCGCTGATGGATTCTCAACATGCGTCTTTCGATGCTCATACGCGCCAGCCCCTGTCCATTGCACCTCCTGCTGCTTGCTGCAGTGGTGTGCTGGCGAGACCTGCCACGCCTGCTCTGCTGGCCTGACACTGTGGCTGGCCGCTGTGTTGCAACTGTCGCGGGCCCAGATGTTGTAGCACCAGCTGGTGGTGGTGTCACAGCAGGCGTTGCTGGTGCGGCAGGGACTGGAGGCACACTAGTCGCCAGCCTGGCTGTGGCTGTAGGTGGTGCGCCAGATGCAGGGGGCACATTAGTTGCTGGCCTGGCTGTGGCTACAGGTGGTGAGCCAGATGCAGGGGGCACAATCGTCGCTGGCCTGGCTGTGGCTGTAGGTGGTGCGCCAGACGCAGGGGGAACACTGCTGGTGGACCTGGCTGCTGGTGTTGTTGCAGCGGCAGGGGCTGGTGCCTGTGTTTGTGGTGGCACCTCCTCATCAATTTGCAGCCTTTCACTGTCGCTGCTTTCAGCACCACCTGTGAGGGTAAGTGGGCGATCATTAGTTGCATGTATCTGTCAGACGTGCAGTTGCTACATGCATGCTGGGTGACATTCCCTGAATGGCTGTGGCTTTGCGTACTTTGGAGCCTGTCTGGCTGCATTGTGGTACTACTACATTGTGGCCACACTACATCTCCCACAATGCTTCAGGGCATTCCCTGATGTGCAACAATGGCATGACTATGGGACATTATGGGAGCCTATTTGGTCATGGACATTCATAGGGGACAGGGTCGCAGTCGCATGCCACTTACCTTGGGTGTCTTGGGTGGTGCGGGATGAGTCTAGACGTGTGAAGCCAATGCACGCCTCCCTCTCAAGGGTGTTTTCCACCTGGTCCTCCATGGGTGTGTTAGGAGGGACTGTAGGTCCGCCACCTCCAGTGCCCGACGACTCTCCAAGGCGCTCCGCCACCTTCTCTTTGGCACGACCTCGGAGGTCGTACCATCTTTTTTTCAGTTCTTCTAGTGACCTATCGGCCACACCCACGGAGTTGACAGTGGAGGCAATTCCCTGCCAGATCCTCCTTTTTTCTTGCTCCGGGACCCTCCTGGAGTCTTCACCAAAGAGTTTGTCGTGGTTGGCCACCACCCCTTCAATCAAATGTTCGAGCTCCTGCTCTGAAAATTTGAGCTTCCTCTTCCGCCCTGTGGTGTTGCTGGGGCCAGGAACAGGTTCCTCTGACATGGCAGCAATGTAGTTGCAGAGTACAAATCACCAGAATAGCAGCAGCTCTCCCACTTGCTCCCTCGAGGTCTGCCTCCCTGTGGTGAATGGGGGTGGGAACTGGCTGCTTCCTTGTTGTGATGTCATCACTGTGCTCGAAATGCGACTTCCCGTTTTCCCGATCTCGCGATTTTGCAATCTCGCAAATAGCGATATCGCTATTTGCGAGTTCGCAATCCCGACGCGGGTAGCCGGAAATAGCGATTTTTCTGCGATTATTGGTAATCGCAAACGGAATTTGCGCCCGCGTGCAAATCGCATTTTTTTATCGCTAATCTTCATGAATTCAGATTTGCGATTTCTCAATAGCGAATCGCAATTTTTCGCTATTTGAGAATCGCAAAACCCGTTTTTCATGAATCAGGCGGCTTCATCTCTCTGGCTTGCAGTCAAGAACAGGAACTATTTCTTAAAACAGGAACTATCGGCTGCTGGTTCCCAGAATTGGCAGAACCACAGGAATGTGTGGTCAATGAACTGAGATGCCAGGAGCAGGGTGTCTTGCTCGTGGGTCTGAAGGCAAAATGGATGACACACACAAAATGGGTGCTTGTCTGAGAAAATGGCTACCAGGCAGAAACAGGGAAATGATGGGGCACAATTGTCAATTTTATTTCCTCATTCCCCAGTCCCTCGGTCAGAGCATTTTATAATCCGGATCATCTGGAAGTCATCTAGGGCTTCCCCTAACGACCGGCCAACAAAGAGCTGGGAACAATCTTGAGCAAAACTATACCTTGCAATCTGGTCTAAAATACTGTCAATCGTAAACCCCAAAGGTGACCCCGATCCCAGTAAAGATTATGATAATTTCAATGAATGGATCAAAACATCCCTGGACTCCATTATTCCATACAAATGGAGCTCAAAGAGACCCACAGAAAAGATTCCTTTAGTATACTCCCAAAATACGAGAAGTTAAGTAAAAATGTAAAAAACTAGTGAGGTCATGGAGGAGGGATTACTGCCCATTGAAAAAACAAAAATACAGAGAGGCGATGAAAACTAAGAGAGCTCAGGCTCAATACTATGAGGAGAAAATTAACCAGGCAGCCAATGCCCCCAGAAAATTGCCAGAATAGCAAAAAAGCTGTCACTCTGTCCCCAACCAGAAAGGTCTGCAGAATTAGCACCTCAGCGCTATAAGTGGCTGTAAGGAGTTGGCAGAATTTTTCTATAAAAAGATCCTAGACATATATAATGCCTTTCCACCAAGTCCGGAGATTGAGAATCCTAGAACTAAATTGGAAAGTGATATGGAACGAGGAGGCCAGATGGCGTCCGGCTAGCATCGCTGTTGTGATGATCCACAGAGTGGTCCCCTTTATCTTCCACAGATCAAGGGGGTCATTAGGATAGCGGGCGGAAAACCACCCCGACCGCCATGGAGGTGAAAACCAACCACCCGCCTACACCGTGGAAACACCGGAGTGCACATTAGGATCAACCGCCACAATAGACGGACCGTGGCGGTAGCGGGGCATGCAAAATTGTCCGACACGGTCGATGACGGCTAAAAACTGACCGCGGCGGTTGGAAAAACAACAACCCGCCGCAAGTACAGCGGACACACCGCACAGGAAACTAAGATATCACCGAGAGTGTCGTGGTCGGAACCGCTGTTACCGACCGCCGCGGTTGCACACAGGAGTGAATGGGAAAAATAGCGGGAGAGCCGCAGCATAGACACCGCAGCGGACAGGACATGAAAAACATGGCGAATGATGGCAAAACACCGCAGTCATGCCAAACGTTGCACAAAGCAAATCAGCCATGCCTCCCAAATACATAACACACATACAAATAAAACAAATGAAGCAAAAAAAAAAGAAACAGGACAACTCAAACAACACACCTGACACCCAAATTCACACCCACACAGCTGAGTATAAAGCCACCCCCTTCACTAACCACACTCCTTTGCAACACTCCAGAGTAGAAGGCCATACCCCACATATAACAGGAGAGGCAAAAGAGCACAGCACTCACACACATCCACCACCACCCTCACCACCGCCTTTACACCAGCACAAATATTCCCCCAGCACACAACACACATCAACACCATACCCCTGCACCCACAAACACCTCAACCACCACACACCATGACAACACAAAAAATGCCCACATTCACCGAGAGTGGGTTGACAGTCCTGGTCAAAGAGATTGTGAGAGTAGAACCACAACTGTTTGGTAGCCTGGTCCAACAGACACTATTAGCCACAAGGACATAAATGTGGGAAAGGATAGTCCAAAGGTAAAATGCAGTAGGGACCCCCCCAAGATCCAAGAAGGAGATCATGAAGCGGTGGCATGATCTCAAGAGGGTTGTGAAGGAGAGGAGGAGTAAGAACTGGACGCTGGCGAACAACTGGCAGTGGCCCTCCCATCCCACAGAAAACATTCACACCATGGGAGGAGAAGGTGCTTGCCATAATGCTTCCTGAGAGTCTCACAGGAGTAGCCGGGAGAGCGGAGGCTGGTAAGTACAAAGAAATGCCAAACAACACACTGAGAAGTACTTCCTTGCAATACCAAAACACCATTACACTGTCCACCCTCACCCAACAGGTAGCTAGCCATCTTGCTTAGGAGGCCTGTATGGGGGAGGGAGGCCTGCACTACCACTCCCACCATGCCCCCTGTCCCTCAGCTGAGCAGGATACAGGCCTCCTCCACCCAGGAGCATGTGTCAGCCATTGCACTTTCAAGAAACAGACTTACAGGTAGGTAGCCATCTTGTATTGGAGCACTGTTTGGGGGTGGGAGGCCTTGTATCACCACTCCCAGAATGCCCCCTGGCCCACACTCCAGCAGCATGGAAGCCTCCCCCACCCAGGAGCAAGTGTCAGCCATTGCACTGTTCACCCTCATCTAACAGTTAGGTATCCATCTTGTATTGGAGCACTATTTGGGGTTGGGAGGCCCTGTATCACCACTCCCAGCATGTCCCCTGGCCCACACTCCAGCAGCATGGAAGCCTCCCCCAACCAGGAGCAAGTGTCAGCCATTGCACTGTTCATCCTCACCTAACAGTTAGGTATCCATCTTGTATTGGAGCACTGTTTGGGGTCGGGAGGCCCTGTATCACCACTCCCAGTATGTCCCCTGGCCCACACTCCAGCAGCATAGAAGCCTCCCCCACCCAGGAGCAAGTGTCAGCCATTGCACTGTTCACCCTCACCTAACAGTTAGGTATCCATCTTGTATTGGAGCACTGTTTGGGGTTGGGAGGCCCTGTATCACCACTCCCAGCATGTCCCTTGGCCCACACTCCAGCAGCATAGAAGCCTCCCCCACCCAGGATCAAGTGTCAGCCATTGCACTGTTCACACTCAACTAACAGGTAGGTATCCATCTTGTATTGGAGCACTGTTTGGGGGTGGGAGTGCTGCACTACAACTCCCAGCATGCCCCCTGGCCCACAGCTGAACAGGATACAGGCCTCCCCCACCCAGGAGCAAGTGTCAGCCATTGCACTGTTCACTAAACAGATTTACAGGTCGGTATCCATCTTGTATTGGAGCACTGTTTGGGGTTGGGAGGCCCTGTATCACCACTCCCAGCATGTCCCCTGGCCCACACTCCAGCAGCATGGAAGCCTCCCCCAACCAGGAGCAATTGTCAGCCATTGCACTGTTAAAACTCACCTAACAGCTAGGTATCCATCTTGTATTGGAGCACTGTTTGGGGGTGGGAGTCCTACACTACCACTCCCAGCATGCCCCCTGGCCCACAGCTGATCAGGATACAGGCCTCCCCCACCCAGGAGCAAGTGTCAGCTATTGCACTGTTCACCAAACAGACTTACAGGTTGGTATCAATCTTGCATTGGAGCACTGTTTGGGGTGAGAGGCCCTGTATCACCACTCCCAGCATGTCCCCTGGCCCACACTCCAGCAGCATGTAAGCCTCCCCCACCCAGGAGCAAGTGTCAGCCATTGCACTGTTCACCCTCACCTAACAGTTAGGTATCCATCTTGTATTGGAGCACTGTTTGAAGTTGGGAGGCCCTGTATCACCACTCCCAGCATGTCCCCTGGCCCACACTCCAGCAGCATAGAAGCCTCCCCCACCCAGGAGCAAGTGTCAGCCATTGCACTGTTCACCCTCACCTAACAGTTAGGTATCCATCTTGTATTGGAGCACTGTTTGGGGGTGGGAGTGCTGCACTACAACTCCCAGCATGCCCCCTGGCCCACAGCTGAACAGGATACAGGCCTCCCCCACCCAGGAGCAAGTGTCAGCCATTGCACTGTTCACTAAACAGATTTACAGGTCGGTATCCATCTTGTATTGGAGCACTGTTTGGGGTGAGAGGCCCTGTATCACCACTCCCAGCATGTCCCCTGGCCCACACTCCAGCAGCATGGAAGCCTCCCCCACCCAGGAGCAAGTGTCAGCTATTGCACTGTTCACCAAACAGACTTTCAGGTTGGTATCAATCTTGCATTGGAGCACTGTTTGGGGTGAGAGGCCCTGTATCACCACTCCCAGCATGTCCCCTGGCCCACACTCCAGCAGCATGGAAGCCTCCCCCACCCAGAAGCAAGTGTCAGCCATTGCACTGTTCACCCTCACCTAAC
Source organism: Lissotriton vulgaris (assembly GCF_964263255.1). Lineage (NCBI taxonomy): Eukaryota > Metazoa > Chordata > Amphibia > Caudata > Salamandridae > Lissotriton > Lissotriton vulgaris. The sequence goes on along the minus strand of NW_028243494.1, from coordinate 123,779 downwards.
AGTTAGGTATCCATCTTGTATTGGAGCACTGTTTGAGGTTGGGAGGCCCTGTATCACCACTCCCAGCATGTCCCCTGGCCCACACTCCAGCAGCATGTAAGCCTCCCCCACCCAGGAGCAAGTGTCAGCCATTGCACTGTTCACACTCAACTAACAGTTAGGTATCCATCTTGTATTGGAGCACTGTTTGGGGGTGGGAGTGCTGCACTACAACTCCCAGCATGCCCCCTGGCCCACAGCTGAGCAGGATACAGGCCTCCCCCACCCAGGAGCAAGTGTCAGCCATTGCACTGTTCACCAAACAGACTTACAGGTCGGTATCCATCTTGTATTGGAGCACTGTTTGGGGTTGGGAGGCCCTGTATCACCACTCCCAGCATGTCTCCTGGCCCACACTCCAGCAGCATGGATGCCTCCCCCACCCAGGAGCAAGTGTCAGCCATTGCACTGTTCACCCTCACCTAACAGTTAGGTATCCATCTTGTATTGGAGCACTGTTTGAGGTTGGGAGGCGCTGTATCACCACTCCCAGCATGTCCCCTGGCCCACACTCCAGCAGCATGGAAGCCTCCCCCAACCAAGAGCAAGTGTCAGCCATTGCACTGTTAACACTCGCCTAACAGCTAGGTATCCATCTTGTATTGGAGCACTGTTTGGGGGTGGGAGTCCTGCACTACCACTCCCAGTATGCCCCCTGGCTCACAGCTGAGCAGGATACAGGCCTCCCCCACCCAGGAGCAAGTGTCAGCTATTGCACTGTTCACCAAACAGACTTACAGGTCGGTATCCATCTTGTATTGGAGCACTGTTTGGGGTTGGGAGGCGCTGTATCACCACTCCCAGCATGTCCCCTGGCCCACACTCCAGCAGCATGGAAGCCTCCCCCACCCAGGAGCAAGTGTCAGCCATTGCACTGTTCACCCTCACCTAACAGGTTGTTATCCATCTTGTATTGGAGCACTGTTTAGGGGTGAGGGTGCTGTACTACCACTCCCAGCATGCCCCCTGGCCCACAGCTGAGCAGGATACAGGCCTCTCCCACCGACGAGCAAGTATCAGCCATTGCACTGTTCACCAAACAGACTTACAGGTCGGTATCCATCTTGTATTGGAGCACTGTTTGGGGGTGGGAGTCCTACACTACCACTCCCAGCATTCCCCCTGGCCCACAGCTGAGCAGGATACAGGCCTCCCCCACCGAGGAGCAAGTGTCAGCCATTGCACTTTCAACAAACAGTCTTACAGTTAGGTAGCCATCTTGTATTGGAGCACTGTTTGGGGGTGGGAGGCCTTGTATCACCACTCCCAGAATGCCCCCTGACCCACACTCCAGCAGCATGGAAGCCTCCCCCACCCAGGAGCAAGTGTCAGCCATTGCACTGTTCACCCTCACCTAACAGTTAGGTATCCATCTTGTATTGGAGCCCTGTTTGGGGTCGGGAGGCCCTGTATCACCACTCCCAGCATGTCCCCTGGCCCACACTCCAGCAGAATGGAAGCCTCCCCTCAACCAGGAGCAAGTGTCAGCCATTGTACTGTTCACCCTCACCTAACAGTTAGGTGTCCATCTTGTATTGGAGCACTGTTTGGGTTTGGGAGGCCCTGTATCACCACTCCCAGCATGTCCCCTGGCCCACACTCCAGCAGCATAGAAGCCTCCCCCACCCAGGAGCAAGTGTCAGCCATTGCACTGTTCACACTCACCTAACAGGTAGGTATCCATCTTGTATTGGAGCACTGTTTGGGGGTGGGAGTCCTGCACTACCACTCCCAGCATGCCCCCTGGCCCACAGCTGAGCAGGATACAGGCCTTCCCCACCCAGGAACAAGTGTCAGCCATTGCACTGTTCACCAAACAGACTTACAGGTCGGTATCCATCTTGCATTGGAGCACTGTTTGGGGTTGGGAGGCCCTGTATCTCCACTCCCAGCATGTCCCTGGACCACACTCCAGCAGCATGGAAGCCTCCCCCACCCAGGAGCAAGTGTCAGCCATTGCACTGTTCACCCTCACCTAACAGTTAGGTATCCATCTTGTACTAGAGCACTGTTTCGGGTTGGGAGGCCCTGTAGCACCACTCCCAGCATGTCCCCTGGTCCACACTCCAGCAGCATAGAAGCCTCCCCCACCCAGGAGCAAGTGTCAGCCATTGCACTGTTCACCAAAGAGACTTACAGGTCGGTATCCATCTTGTAATGGGGCACTGTTTGGGGTTGGGAGGCCCTGTATCACCACTCCCAGCATGTCCCTGGCCCACACTCCAGCAGCATGGTTGCCTCCCCCACCCAGGAGCAAGTGTCAGCCATTGCACTGTTCACCCTCACCTAACAGTTAGGTATCCATCTTGTATTGGAGCACTGTTTAGGGGTGAGAGTGCTGAACTACCACTCCCAGCATGCCCCCTGGCCCACAGCTGAGCAGGATACAGGCCTCTCCCACCCAGGAGCAAGTGTCAGCCATTGCACTGTTCACCAAACAGACTTACAGGTCGGTATCCATCTTGTATTGGAGCACTGTTTGGGGTTGGGAGGCCCTGTATCACCACTCCCAGCATGTCCCTGGCCCACACTCCAGCAGCATGGATGCCTCCCCCACCCAGGAGCAAGTGTCAGCCATTGCACTGTTCACCCTCACCTAACAGGTAGGTATCCATCTTGTATTGGAGCACTGTTTAGGGGTGGGAGTGCTGCACTACCACTCCCAGCATGCCCCCTGGCCCACAGCTGAGCAGGATACAGGCCTCTCCCACCCAGGAGCATGTGTCAGCCATTGCACTTTCAACGATCAGACTTACAGGTAGGTAGCCATCTTGTATTGGAGCACTGTTTGGGGTTGGGAGGCCCTGTATCACCACTCCCAGCATGTCTCCTGGTCCACACTCCAGCAGCATAGAAGCCTCCCCCACCCAGGAGCAAGTGTCAGCCATTGCACTGTTCATACTCACCTAACAGCTAGGTATCCATCTTGTATTGGAGCACTGTTTGGGGGTGGGAGTCCTGCACTACCACTCCCAGCATGCCCCCTGGCCCACAGCTGAGCAGGATACAGGCCTCCCCCACCCAGGAGCAAGTGTCAGCCTTTGCACTGTTCACCAAACAGACTTACAGGTCGGTATCCATCTTGTATTGGAGCACTGTTTGGGGTTGGGAGGCCCTGTATCACCACTCCCAGCATCTCCCCTGGCCCACACTCCAGCAGCATGGAAGCCTCCCCCACCCAGGAGCAAGTGTCAGCCATTGCACTGTTCACACTCAACTAACAGTTAGGTATCCATCTTGTATTGGAGCACTGTTTGGGGGTGGGAGTGCTGCACTACAACTCCCAGCATGCCCCCTGGCCCACAGCTGAGCAGGATACAGGCCTCCCCCACCCAGGAGCAAGTGTCAGCCATTGCACTGTTCACCAAACAGACTTACAGGTCGGTATCCATCTTGTATTGGAGCACTGTTTGGGGTTGGGAGGCCCTGTATCACCACTCCCAGCATGTCTCCTGGCCCACACTCCAGCAGCATGGATGCCTCCCCCACCCAGGAGCAAGTGTCAGCCATTGCACTGTTCACCCTCACCTAACAGTTAGGTATCCATCTTGTATTGGAGCACTGTTTGAGGTTGGGAGGCGCTGTATCACCACTCCCAGCATGTCCCCTGGCCCACACTCCAGCAGCATGGAAGCCTCCCCCAACCAAGAGCAAGTGTCAGCCATTGCACTGTTCACCCTCACCTAACAGGTTGTTATCCATCTTGTATTGGAGCACTCTTTAGGGGTGGGAGAGCTGCACTACCACTCCCAGCATGCCCCCTGGCCCACAGCTGAGCAGGATACAGGCCTCTCCCACCGAGGAGCAAGTATCAGCCATTGCACTGTTCACCAAACAGACTTACAGGTCAGTATCCATCTTGTATTGGAGCACTGTTTTGGGTTGGGAGGCCCTGTATCACCACTCCCAGCATGTCCCTGGCCCACACTCCAGAAGCATGGCAGCCTCCCCCACCCAGGAGCAAGTGTCAGCCATTGCACTGTTCACCCTCACCTAACAGGTAGGTGTCCATCTTGTATTGGAGCACTGTTTGGGGGTGGGAACCATGCACTATTACTCCCAGTATGCCCACTGGCCCACAGCTGAACAGGATACAGGTCTCCCCCACCCAGGAGCAAGTATCAGCCATTGCACTGTTCTCCCTCACTTAACAGGTAGGTAGCTATCTTAACTCTTCCTGATGTGTGTGTGTGGGAGACCTGCATCCTGAAATGCAGCAACAATTGCATGCAATGCATTGACATCCAACATGTATGAGTAAGTGATGTTCCTCTGCACTATGAAATTACACACAGTGTTGCCATGAATTGTACTACTGCAGACTTCATATTTGTGTAGTGTACAGACAGTCCATTACACGCAGCTGAGACAATACTTGCACAGTGCCCAACACTGACCATTCCCAATCTACTCCACAGGTTATGAAGAACTCACTGCCGACGACCACACCAATGACCAGAAGAACCTGTCTCCACCCACAGCACATGGACTCTCAGATGCGGAGACCCAGGACAGTTTGGACGATGAGCTCCAGGCCGGCCCAACTGGTGTGCCACAGACCCAGAGGTCCCAGGCCCCCATCCTCCCCACCACATCCCCTGCTACAACAACAGCTCAGCAGAACCCTGCTGTCACGGCCTCTGCCTCCACTGCAGCCACCACCATCTCCACCTCCACCGCCACTAACACTAGTACCACCAGTACCACCTACAGCACCCTCCCTGTCCCAGGGGATGACCAGCCCACAGCAGCAACTGTGGAGGGCAGGGAGAGAGTGCATGGACCCACAGTGGTGAGGCAAGAGGTCCTTGGCAGCAGAGCAGGTGGGTGGGCCAGGGTCACCACCAGACCTCGGAGGAGTGAACACCATCCCTGGACCACTTCACCAGATTAGTGGAGGCATACTACGAGGTCCGGGGACAAAGTGGCCGGTCGGATGAACTTTTAAGGGAGCTCATCCTGCTGATGAGGTCCATCGACAACCACCTTGGACAGATGGTGGACCTCATGGGCCAGCAAGTGGCGTTGCAGAGGGACAGGCCTGTGTCCCAACCACCACCACTGTCCCCTCCTGTTGTGCCGCAGGATGACACTGCACCATCCTCCCCTGCGCCAACAGAGAGGGACGAGTCCCCTCACGCCGCTGGCCAATCAGCAGGCCCCCCACCGCCAAAAAGATCTAGGGGGCGTCCAAAGAAGAGTCTGGGAGTCTCCAGAGGCAAAGACCCTGCCACACGCCAGTCAGGGAGCCAGCCGTGATAACAACCCTCTTCCCTACTGCATTGACTGTTTGGACTGTCTTTACCCACATTTCCTTGGCAATGGCACCTGTCTATTGGACTGGGTCACCACATCCATGTGGACTGTACTCTTGCATCTCATCAAACAGGACTGTCAACTCACTGCTCATACCCCACTTCAATTTTATTTATTTTATTTTTTTATTTTTTATTTTTTTTTATAAAGCGCGATAGTCACCCGGGGGTATCCCAGCGCTAAAAGAACCATGAATTCACCAGGTCGAAGGGGGGGAACAGAAGCAGAAAAGAGGGGAGGGGGGGTACAGATTTAGGGAAAAAGATGGGTTTTTAACAGTTTCCTGAAGCGCAGGTATTGAGGTTCAAGACGTAGATTACGGGGAAGTGAGTTCCAAAGTCGGGAGGCTTGTACTGAGAAGCGTCTACCTCCTGCTCGGGTTTTCCTGAATCTAGGGATTTTGGAAAAGTTTCCTGTATTGGAGCGGAGGGACCTAGGGTTCCTATAGGGAGTGATAATGTTGCTAAGAACAGGAGGGCCTTGATTCTGCAAAGTTTTATGAACAAGGCATAGGGCTTTGAATTTGACTCTCTCCCTTATGGGGAGCCAATGGAGAAGTTTAAGAGCGGGCTTGGCAGATGATCTGGCCGGGGTGTTAGTAATGATCCGGGCGGCCGAGTTCTGAATTATCTGTAGTTTGGTGAGGGTCGCTTCGGGGGCACCCAGGTAAATCACATTGCTATAGTCCAGTCGCGATATAATGAGACCTTGGACTAAAAGTTTTGTAAATACTCCCGTACAAATCACATGTCCACTGTCAAAATAAAATACCTGATGCACCAGATTTTGTGCAGTATCGTTTTTAGTGCAATATTTACAATGTTGACAATGTCCATGATGTGTCCAAATGATGTACAAGCATACTAGACAATGGGCTGCAGGTGTGAACAAATAGAGTCCAGCAAACGTTCACATATGGAACGTCAATGTCACTTTTACCACACACAGGTGACTGAATGTGTGCCTGTCTGTTACATCCGTGCATAGCCCTTCACAACAACAGCAACCACACCACACGATGTACACGTTGTAACTCATCACCCACCTTCAAGTGAAGTAGTGTTCGATGAGCTGCTGGCGCAGGTCTACTCCTTCATCCTCTCTACTGTCCTCATCACTGGACAGCAGGTGGTGGCCTTGGTTCCTCACCATCGTCCAGGAGCAGGGGGACCCCCTTGTGGATGGCCAGGTTGTGCAGCATACAGCATGCCACAACGATCTTGCATACCTTCCCAGGCGAGTATGCCAGTGCGCCTCCTGTCCTGTCAAGGCAGCGGAATCTAGACTTCAGCAGGCCAAAAGTCCATTCGATTACGCGTCGGGTCCTGCCATGGGCGTCATTGTAGCGGATGTCAGCCGGGGTCCTGGGGTTCCTGAGGGGGCTCAACAGCCATGGCCGACTGGGATATGCAGAATCACCTGTGAATGACAAACACCCATTGCAATGTTGCACAGCCAGAGTGCAGCAGGTAACACACAGCACACCATATCAGTAGGCATACTCACCCACAATCCAAGCATGCTCGGGATGCAGATTCTCCATCATCCGTGGGACCATGCTGTTCCTCATGATGTATGAATCATGCGCTGAGCCAGGATACTTCACACACACATGAGAAATGGTCATGTCTGCAAGGCACACCACCTGCACATTGATGGAATGATAATGTTTGTGGTTCCTATATATGTGCTACATCACCTGTGGTGCCACCAGACCTATATGGGTGCAATCGATGGCACCAACAACATGTGGGATGCACCCAAGGGGATAGAATTCACCCTTCACGGCAGCCAATTCTCCTCCCCTAGGGAAATGGATGTATCAATTCCGATAGAGCATCATGGCTGCAAGAACATCCCTCAGCACCATGCTGAACATGGGCTGTGACATCCCTCCAGTGTTAGCCACGGTCTACTGGAAGGAACCTGTCGCAAAAAAAGTTGAGTGCTGCCATCACCTTGTTTGTGGTGTGAATGCCATTGGATAGTGACGGCAGGGCTGCAGGTGGGGCTCCAATAGATCACACAGGATCTTCAGTGTTTTATCTATCCACGCGGAATTTCAAGATTATTGCCTCATTCTCCATGTCCTCAAGCACTGTCAGGTGACGTAGGAGATTCGGCCTCCTCCTAGTTGAGATGTAAATTAGAAAATGTCATTGACAATAAGCATGGGCGGAAAATCCGTTACGCTCGCGGATTTTGCGGATTTTCGGTAAATTCGCAATCCGCAAGATTTGCGAATTTCCCGCAAAATCCGCAAATCCGCGAGCAGCGGATTTTATGGCTTGCTCGCACTGTTCGCGTGAGTTCGCGGCTTCCCAGTTAAACTTCGCGCCCCGCGAATAAGCGCTAAATTGCAGAAATAGGATCTTAGCAAAACTGAAACTACTTACCAGGTTCAAAAGTTCAAGCTCATCATTAGTAGCCATTTCCTGTAGTGCTTCCTGAGGGGCCCCTCCAGAGTTCAGTTGCCTACTTGCAACTATTATGTGACCCTGCTCTGACCCTCAGAATAGTTACACAAAGGTCCTGAATTACAGCTAAGGCAGACAAGCAGGAGCCAGGCTGGAAGTTCAAATCCAGTGACACATTAATCAGCCCCTAATTCATTATTGTCAGTTGGGGCAGGGCAGGTGTTGTAACTAATTTTGCAACAATGAAAGCACTTAGCAAGTGCAAAAGATCACTAATCAGGAAGCACTAAGGAAGCAGGTGCCAGCTAAAAAAATATTCTGTGACACATTAATCACCCCCAAATGAATTCAGGTCACTTGAGGCAGGGAAGGTGTGCTTTGCTTTGCCACTATAATGTACACTGGACAACCAGAGGGTGCTGTGATGAAACAGAGGGTGGCATGGGTGGGCCAGAGGGTGGCATGAGTAGTCAGAGAGTGGCAGTGGTGACAGAGAGTGGCAGTGATGAAGAAGAGTGTCCCAAACAGGCTGGACACGTAGAAACAACAAGTTCGCAAAACTTGCGACCCGACAGGTAAGTTCACGTTTGCGAAATTGTACAAAACCCTCGCGAACTGGCAGAAACCCGCGCGAACACAAAAAAAAACAAAATCCGCAAATTCGCGAGAATTCGCAGATTTTGCGGATTGAGAGTTCGCAAATCCACAAAATTCGTGAACGCGAGATTCGCAAAATTCGCCCATGCTTAATTGACAACCATTATGAGATGAACACAGCACATACCATCAATGATGTCATGGAAAAACATCGACAGCCTGAGAGATGCATGGCACACCAGGTTACATGGCTGGCCTTTTGATACACACAGAGGGCACACCTCTCCACTGACAATACACAAGTGCCACACACACATTGGGGAATGTGAATGTGCACATACTGGAAAACACAATTCACATGGGCAGTCAAGGTGCTGCAACATCCGCCAATGTTTTTGAAATTACAATGTCTGTATCATACCCATCTGCTGTACCTGTCACACCTCCATACATCATGCAAACTCTGCCCACATCCATTGTCAAGGTCAGCACTGACAAATTGATTTGTACCACTTCATTGACACCAGCTCAAGAGTGTCAAGCATCATCAGCCATCATATACATAACTAACATGGCAGGGACTGCAGACCAAAGTGTGTCACACTGAATGTGCGTACACCTGTGGATGACATGGAAGTATGGCATTGCGTGTACAATGATGTGCCCTTCACCACGTTGCTGCTGGTTACTGATACAGTGTTCTTGATTGACATCGCCATTAATGGTTTTGAAAATAGTGGTACCTACTGCCTGTCCCCGGCGGTGTGACACCAGCACCACCCCCTTCACAAGTGCGGAAGCCATTGGCATATGGACATGTGTAGATGGCAGTGGGCATGCTCCGCCGCATGAATCGCGGTACCTACCGCATTTCCCCGGCGATGTGACACCAGCACCACTCCCTTCACAAGTGAGGAAGACATTGGCATATGGACATGTGTAGATGGCGGTGGGCATGCTCCGTCACATGAATAATGGTACCTATCGCCTGTCCCCAGCGGTGTGACACCAGCACCACCCCTTCTCATGTGCAGAAGCCATTGGCATATGGACATGTGTAGATGGTGGTGGGCATGCTCCGCCAGCACGTAGGCGGTCATTGGATGCATTTGAATGATGCACCATCACGGTAGTGCACCCCGGGCACCCGCGGTGCATCACCGCCATGGAGCATTGCCTAGAGCCAATGGGATCGATGATCACGGTGGCATGATGCAGATTTGGAAAACGCGGAAGGTGTACTCCGCCACTGCGTAGGCAGTCATTGGATGATTTTGAAAGAGGCAGACCTGGACAACCAATTGGTGCAGCTTTGCAGCTTCCCGACGACCCCAGGGGGCTATACGTTTGTGGGAGTGAGCCTCACATTTCCACTGCTCATAAAGCCTGCTGCCTGGGACCCTCTCCTGCTGCTGCCTCCTAGTCCGCTGCCTGGGACCCTCTCCTGCTGCTGCCTCCTGAGACTGCTGCCTGGGACCCCTGACCACTCACTTCCGCCACAGGTGTTCCATGTCCACAGGGATGGCAAGGACAGATAAGATCCGTGCCAGTCCATTCACCAGCGAGGAGCTAGAGGTCCTTGTGGACGAGGTGCTGGCACAGTACTCAAAGCTGTTTGGTGGTCCCAATGTCGTGGTAAGTCACCATGAAGGTAGCTGTCGGGCAGGGGGGTGTCAGACATGTAGTTATGCTGCTGCAGTATGTGCCTGAGGGTGTGGGGTTGTGTCAAACACTGACAGACAAGCTGTCTCCAGGACGAGGGAGTGTGTGTGTCACAATGTCACTCATTTCCATGCCTGCACCTGTATATGTGAGTGGGGAGTGTTACATTGCCAGCCATACAGAGCCACCAAATGTTTGCCATGTAGGTGCCAGGACAGTAATTGCTCGTGTAAATATTTCTGTGTGCCCCTGTTGTCTGACTCAGTGTGACCCAGAGAGTAGGTCCAGTGGCTGCCCACCCAAATGAAAAAACATCACCAGACTTATATGGTCCTTGCTCCAGTTCCTTCCCACTGAATAGTAGATATGCCCCATCTGTGCCTTGTGTAATTGCACACTTACAAGTTGACCCTTGACCCTTCTCTGGGCCAGACACTCCACGCACCATGCACACTCCCCGTGAGTGAGCCCAGGCTGCCCCTTGCCTCTGCCGAGTTCGCCGCTGCCCTGCAGCTGAGTTCCTGGTCCTTGCAATTGTTTGTATTCTGCCTCTGTATTTTTTTCGCATTTTGCCTCTGTATTGTTTGTTTCTGCCACTGTATTTCGTTTCTACTGTGTCCTGCCCCTGCTGTGTTTCCCGCCCTCCTCCCTGATCCCAGCCGCTGCTCCCCTGCGGCACCGCCCCTTTTGTTTCAGTCTCCCTTCCCATTCGCCGCCCGCTCCCGCCTCCCAGCTGCTCCTCCCTCCCACTTGGCCATTTATGGCGGAGTGCACGCGGTGGTGAGTAGTGACCCATGACCCTGCTCTGGCCCGGTCGCTCCTCGCACCATGCACACTCCCCATGAGTGAGCCCAGGCTGCCTCTGCCGAGTTCGCCGCTGCCCTGCAGCTGAGTTCCTGCTCCTTGCAATTGTTTGAATTCTGCCTCTGTATTTATTTCTGCATTTTGCCTCTGTATTGTTTGTTTCTGCCACTGTATTTCGTTTCCACTGTGTCCTGCCCCTGCCGCGTTTCCCGCCCTCCTCCTCCCCTGCGGCCCCGCCCTTTGTTTTGGTCTCCCTTCCCATTCGCTGCCCCGCTCCTGCCTCCCAGCTGCTCCTCCCTCCCATTTATGGCGGAGTGCACGCGTATGCGCAGCGAGCACGCGCAGCGGGCATGCCGATTGCGCGCCGAAGGCTTGCCAAAGGCAAGCCCGTCTGCGCCCGTCCACCCCTGGACCGTGCCCAGTGCCAGGACCCCTGGCTCTCGTCGACGCCAGTCCACACGACGGACCTACGACGCCGACACCCTCAATGCACTCAACACCGGCCGAACCCCCGCCTGCTACCGAGCCACCCCGAAATGCTGCCACGGACCCTTCACCTGCCAAGCCTGCAAGTTCACCTGCCTCCGGACCTGCACCGCACCCGCCAAGCCGAGCACCATAAGCAACCACCTCAAGTGCATCCTGCTCAACACCCGCTCCGTCCACAGACACGCGGTCAAACTCTGGAACCTGCTCAACACAACATCACCAGACGTCGCCTTCCTCACGGAAACCTGGAAGAACGCCTCCTCAGCGCCCGACATCGCTATCGCCATCCTGGACGGAGACAAGATCACCCGGAGGGACCGCATCAACCAGACTGGAGGAGGAATCGCCATCGCACACAAGAACACCATTCGCATCACGACCAGCGCCGACGACACCTTCACCGCCACTGAACACCTCCACTTCCAGATACACACCGACCCCAAGACCACCCTCAGAGGCGCCCTCATCTACAGACCCCTAGGACCACAAACACAATTCAGCGAAGACATCACAGACTTAATCAGCCCGCACGCCCTCCCCTCCGCTGACTACATCCTCCTAGGGGACCTCAACTTCCACCTGGAGAACAACAAGGACAGCAACATTACCACCCTACTGGACAACCTCGCCAATTTCGGACTCAAGCAACCGGTGAACACCCCCACCCACTACGCCGGCCACACGCTTGACCCAGTCTTCTCCTTCAGCAAGAACATCACCTTCAGCCACTCCACCGGACTCCATTGGATGGATCACAGCTGCGTTCTTCCACCGCAAGAACGCCGAAATACACAACAGCTTCGGTGCACCAACCACGCACTCAACCACCGAACCAACGCCCCCACCACCACCCTCTGCGCCTGGACTCCAGTCAGTACCAAAGACACCACCCGCACGATGAACACCATCCACTCCAGATCCCCAACCGACCCCTGCCCCCACCACGTCTTCAACAAAGCCGACTCCATCATCTCACTCCAACTCCGGGACATCATCAACGCCTCCTTCAACACCACCACCTTCCCGGAAAGCTGGAAGCACGCCGAGCTCAGCGCCCTGCTGAAGAAACCAACAGCGGACCCCACCGACCTCAAGAACTTCTGCCCCATCTCGCTCCTCCCTTTTCCTGCCAAAGTCATCGAGAAGATCGTCAACAGACAGCTGGCCGCCTTCCTCGAGACAAACGGATCCCTCGACCACTCGCAGTCCGGTTTCCAAGCCAACCAAGGCACCGAGACCGCCCTCATCGCAGCCACTGACGACACCAGATCCCTGCTCGACAACGGGGAGACAGCGGCCCTCATCCTCCTGGACCTCTCCGCAGCGTTCGACACTGTCTGCCACCGCACCCTAGTGCAGTGCCTCAGCAACATCGGAATCCAAGAGAAGGCACTGGAGTGGATCATCTCGTTCTTTGCCGGAAGAACCCAGAGAGTCCACCTCCCCCCGTTCAGATCCGAGGCCACCAAAGTCATCTGCGGAATACCACAGGGATCATCGCTCAGCCCCACCCTCTTCAACGTCTACATGAGCCCCCTCACAGCCATCGCACGCCAACACAACCTCAACATCATCTCCTACGCCGACGACACCCAGCTGATCCTCTCCCTCACCAAGACCCCGCCGCCGCCAGAACCAGCCTACACAAAGGGATGAAAGACGGCGCTGAGTGGATGAAGAACAGTCGCCTGAAACTAAACTCAGACAAGACGGAAGTTCTCATCCTGGGATCATCGCCCTCCACCTGGGATGACTCCTGGTGGCCCTCTGCCCTGGGCACCACTCCCAAGAAAACGGACCACGCACGCAACCTGGGCTTCATCATCCTGGACTCCTCCCTCTCGATGACCAAACAAGTCAACGCCGTCTCATCATCGTGCTTCAACACGCTGCGCATGCTCCGAAAGGTCTTCCGATGGATCCCCACCGAAAACAGGAAGACGGTCATCCAGGCACACATCACCAGCCGACTGGATTACGGAAACACCCTCTACGCCGGATCCACAGCCAAACTTCAGAAAAGACTCCAACGCATCCAGAACGCCTCCGCACGACTCGTCATGGACATCCTCCGTCACAGCCACATATCCGGCCACCTAAGAGACCTGCACTGGCTCCCCGTAAGCAAGAGGATCACGTTCAGACTCCTCACCCACGCACACAAAGCCCTCCACGACCTGGGCCCAAAGGACCTCAACAACCGCCTGACATTCTACACGCCCACCTGCCAGCTACGATCGACCAGCCTCGCCCTCGCCGCCGTTCCACGCAACAGCAGAGCCACCGCCGGAGGAAGATCCTTCTTCTACCTGGCAGTCAAGACATGGAACTCCCTGCCCATCTACCTTCGGCTAACCCAGGACCATCTCTCCTCCAGGAAGCAACTCAAGACCTGGCTTTTCGAGCAGTAATGGACGCCTCTCCCCCAGCGCCTTGAGACCCTTCCGGGTGAGTAGCGCGCTATACAAATGTCATGATTGATTGATTACACACTTCTGTCGATGCATATTATGTTGATGCATCCTGCATTTGTGAGATGATCCTGGACCCTCTACGCCCCAATGTGTGCATGTAATGACATTTGTGTGGGCCATGCAAAGTGCCCTTTTGAGGGGTCCCCCAGGTTGAGATGGAGGGAGGTAACAATTGGTCCTGAGTCTGGGTCTTGCTACTGTACTAATAGATGTTGGTACCTGACATTGTGTAACTGGTCATTTACCCTTCTCTTCTCTCATACCTGCAGCTCAAGGTAAACCAGCGTAAGGCCGTGTGGAGGGCCATTGCGGCAAAGGTGCGAGCCCTGGGGATATCCAACCGCTGACGTACACACTGCAACAGGAGGTGGGACGACATCAGTCGGCTTGCAAGAACCGTGGCTGAGATGACATTGGGGATGATACCACGCACAGGGCGTTTGGCTCGGCACCGCATGACTCCACTGATGGGCCGCATCTTGCCAGTGACTCATCCAGACCTGGATGTACGTCTGAAGGAGCATCGCCAGCAAGGCAGGGGTGGTGAGTATCTGGGGAGTGTGACTTTTGCTTGGAGTGGAAGCATGTGTACAGGGTCTGTGGCAGCGGTGAACCATGTGATGTGCGTGTGTTGCTGTGCTGTGCTGTGTCATGTGAGTGGCTGCTGTGATGTGTGCTTTTATCAGGTATTGTGCCACCCTGGCTTTACTGAGCAGATACTCCCTGCTGTACTTTCCCATTGCCAGATGTGTTGTGCTACACATGGTCATTCCGCGTTGGGATGGTGTGGGTAATCTATTATGGGGTAAACAGCAGTGTCCACTTGCTGAGTGTGAATTCACGTATGCCTACTTTGCCTGCACCATGGTGCCCCAACATCTGCAAATATTGTGCCCCAGCTTACCACATGGTGCTTGCTATGGCCTACTTGGCATTGGGGACTGTGATGCCCTAATAGGTGTGTGTGGTGTCCCCTCCTGTTCCCTGAAGGTCTGTTAGTGGTAACAAGTGTTGTACCCTCATCATGTCCCGAGGTGTGGGCAGGCCAAGTTGTGTGTGTGGTACACTTCATGTACGGGCAGGTTGTAGTGCAGTGTGGCATCAACATGGCTCACGATTTTTTTTTTCAAAACAAATTTTATTGGGTTTTATTCACATAACAAATTACAGCAATTACAGGACCAGCACTATCTAGAACCCACTAAAATAATGCCCCAGGTAACAGGTACAGGGAGGGGAACAGTAAAAACCTAGTGCAAGTCCACGAGTCGCAGATAACCGACTCTCAATGTATCCCCGATCAGAGACCCTGTGCAGTCCCCCTACTCCCACCCGCCTCCCCAAATCCCCCATCATCGATATTCTCATCCGGTGTCAGTTATGGTAAGTGGTGTATATAGGAGCTAATAAAGATTGCTCAATGTGTTGTGCCTGTCGTGTCCCGGGGATGGGTACCTCTATAAGCTGCTACTCTGCTGTGGCTTCCCGGGTGTCATAGTCACGCAGTGATTGTACTAAAGCGTCCCACGCCGGAAGCCGTCTCCAGCGCCCTATCTTTGCCATGCTGTCGCGCATACTGGAATCTCAGCACACTTTCTCCATTAGCCCACTTGAGGAATTCGTTTACCCATTGAGTACTGTTAGGACCCATCGCTGCCTTCCAGTGCTGTGTGATTTCTCGTTTAGCCAATATGAGCCCCATATCTATAAATTTGCTTGTGATCTTGTTTCTGGGGGGTATGGGGAAACCAGTGCAGGACACCCACAGCCATATTGAACTCTAAATCACTTTCGGTTATTGCATTGAGGGTATCGCCTACTTCCTTCCAATAGAGCGCCAGGTTGGGGCACGTCCAGAGCATATGGTCTAGTTCTACTCCCAACTGCAGACAGCGAGGGCATGCTGCAGTATCCACGTGGTCAAGCTTTCGAATCTTGCCTGGTGTTAAATATGCCCGGTGGATGATGTGAAAATGTACTAGTTGGAATCTGGCGTTGCGCGTGCTCTTCCAGGCCCTCCGCAGTAACTGTGCCCACACCGTGTCTGGGATTTCTTTGCCTATATCCACTTCCCATCGTTGCTTCAGCGTCTCCATTGGAGGTAGCCCTTCATTAATCATTCTGGAGTAGAGGCACGTGACCGCCTTAAAGGTCCCTGCTGCCATTATAACATATTGACAGGCCATTGTCATCCTTGGCTCCATCAAACCCTCTTTCCAATGCTTCTGTATTGCTCGCGTCAGCGCTGCATGTAGCAGGAATCCGCCCCCCGGCAGATCAAACCGTTCTTGAAGCGTTGTATAAGGCAGCAGTGTCCCGTCTTCGAATAAGTCTCCCAGTGTTTGAATTCCCGCCTCTTCCTATTTTTGAAGCTGCGACCAACCGCCATCGTGTGGTAGCGCTGTTAGCATCCCCAGCGGTATTTCAGGGGCATAAGGGTGGAGTACTTTCGCCCTGCGCTGTGAACGGTTCCAGTACAACCTCAATGTCTTTTCTTCCTGCGTGAGATCTCGAAGGTCCAATTTCTGTTGAAGCGCTATAATGGAGAGGACGTGGCGGGGTATACCCACACCCCGCCTATGGTCCTGGCCTCGGAATTCATGCACTATCTCTTGTGTGACTATCTGCAGTTGGGCCGCTAGATAGTAGAGTTCAAAATCGGGGATTTTACGCCGTAGTAGGGTGATCAGTGCTACTCTTCTCTGCCCCGCCCCCCAAAGAAAAAAGATCATCATGAATTTCAGGAGACGGAAGGTTTCTGCGGGTATCCACACTGGCAGTGTCCTGAAATTGTAAAGAAGTCTCAGGAGTGCCACCATCTTCAGTAAGGCTATTCGACCGGTCATCGAGAGGCGGAGACTAGGCCAGAAAGACATGTTTCCCTTCAGCACCCACAGGCTACAGTTAATATTGCCTTCCATCAAATCAGCTGTCGCGTGATAGATATGTAAACCCAAATACTTCAGGCATCTAGGCTCCCATCTTACTGCTCGGGCCGTGTGGGGTTGGGTCTCCCCCCGGCGTATTGGAAAAAGGCACGTCTTTGGCCAGTTCACCCTCAGGCCAGATATCTCTCCGAAGTGCGTCCGGAGAGTCTCAGCACTTGCCAGGGCCTCGTCAGCGTCTTCAAGAAATAATAGGAGGTCATCGGCATATAACGAAATGTATTGTTGCCTGGTCCGGTCACGTAATCCTCGGAAATAATGACCCGTCCGAATCGCCATCGCGAGTGGTTCCACTGCCAAAGCAAACAACAATGGAGACAGCGAGCACCCCTGTCTTGTGCCTCGCTCAACCGTGTATTGTGGCGATATCAGAGTGCCTGTTTTAACTCTGGCCATCGCTGAAGTGTAGAGGACTGTGGTCCAGCGTAGGAAATCCTCCCCCACTCCGAAGCACCTCAACACTGCATAAAGATACTCCCATTCAAGGCAGTCAAACGCCTTCTCTATGTCTACTGACAGTATCATAGGATGCCGGGTGTCGGGATGGTCGCTCTCAAGAAGGCGCAGCAGACGGCGTATGTTCGTGGTCGTATTTCTCGATGGAATAAATCCAGCCTGGTCCTCATGGACCAGCGCAGTCATGTGGCCCAGTAGTCGAGACGCTAAGATGCAGCTCAGTATTTTATAATCGACAGTTAGCATCAATAGGGGTCTGTACGATGCTGTGTCTCCGCTTTCTCTCCCCGGTTTCAGCAAAGGTATCACCAGCGCTTCCCGCATAGATTGGGGCAATCAAACCATTTGTTTCGCTTCTTGGTAGACCTCGAGCAGGCTGGGCGCCAGAAGTTCAGCGTATTTTCCATAAAATTCTATGGGGAGCCCATCCAGTCCCAGAGTTTTATTACGTGCCATACTCTTGATGGCATGGCATATCTCCCCGAGCTCAATATCTTTACCTAGATCTTTCGCTTGGTCGTGGTCCAGTGCGGGGAAACAGAGCCCCTCTAGAAAGTTGTCTATCGCTGAGGTTCCATTCATCAGCATCCGTTTGTATAGGGTTTCATAGTATGCCGTGAAGCATTGCAGGATCTCTGGTTGGGTATAAACCTCCATTCCATCTGTTGTGTGCATTGACACTATCGGGGATCCTCGTTTCAGGGGGTTGGCAAGCCAAGCCAACAGGGTCCCGGCTTTATCGCCCTCTGCATGGGTCCGGGCGCTATATGCCTTAAAGTCAAAGCTGCGTAGGCACTCTGTTTCCACAGCCACCGCCTCCTTCGCCTCGCTGACCTGTATTTGAAGTTCCTGGTGGCCCGGTCGTGAGAGTTACGCTTCGCGGAGTGTAGTCTCAGCCTTGTCTAAGTCCTCAGTAAAACATTCCTCACCCCCACAAATTTCCCTATGAAAAGCCCTCTCATAACTACTTTAAAGTGTTATGGTCAGATATTGTCCTCGATAAATATTCCATCT
The DNA here is from genome assembly GCF_964263255.1 of Lissotriton vulgaris. Taxonomy (NCBI): domain Eukaryota; kingdom Metazoa; phylum Chordata; class Amphibia; order Caudata; family Salamandridae; genus Lissotriton; species Lissotriton vulgaris. Next base: position 105,566 of record NW_028243494.1, on the reverse strand, counting down.
TTAGGATCTCCGGAAGTAGCGCAGAGGAACATAAGCCCGAATCCAGCCTCACATGGAGTTCATGCATGCCTGAAAAATAGGAGTAATCTTGATCCCGAGGATGCTGCGCACGCGAGGCATCTATATAAGTCCCCATTGCCACTCCAGTCGGCCCTTAGCCACACGATGTGTCGGGAGTCTGCAGGGGGTGGGGGGGTGTGATCTATCAAGGGAAACATCCAGGACCGAATTAAAGTCGCCTCCCAATATTATCCCCACACCAGGAATTGTGCCAAAGACCCTGATAGCTTTGCCAGAAAGGTCACCTGGTATATATGTGGTGCATAGACACTGCAAAATGCTATGTCCCTGCCCCGTAGCTTCCCCGCTATAGCCACAAATCTTCCCTCCGGATCTACGATCTGTCTGGTGAGCTGAAAGGGAACTCCCGCCTGGATCCAGATTAAAGCTCCTCTCGCGAATGCTGAGTATGTGGTGTTAAATACTTGGCCCCTACACTTACGCTGCAGCGCTGTCCCCTCCGCCTTTGTCAAGTGTGTTTCTTGGAGAAGGGCAATATGAACCCCCCTCCGTGTCAGATAAGCGTGAACCCGATGGTGGCGTGACATAGTGTGTAGTCCCCTCACATTCCAGGTTATACATTTCACATTAGCCTTTTCACCCATTGTCTCACATTGATCCGTGCAATCTACCTCCATCGCCCTCTAGGAACCTCGGGCGTGGTGAGTTTGTAACATCGATGATGAGCCCTCCCTCTAACATCCCCCAACATTTCCTACCCCTCACCCCCCAGAACAGAGCCTAGCAATGTCCATCTAGCTCCCGTCCAAACACTCCCAAATAGTAACATTTGACTAATCCCAACAGTAGTCACTGTAGGTGCGCCTTAAGGGCGGTAAGGGAAAGCTGGTCGCGAACGGGCAGCCACCTAGACTCCAGAGTCTATTTCGCATGATCGAGCCATTGGCTAGAAAACATTTCAATGGCAATCCCCCTCCTCCTATCAAGCAAAACACTCCCCCCACAACATAAGGAGCATCCCAACCAAGTCCATGTATCGAACTCATACAGCTCACCAGGTGCCTCTAGCCTTCGTCCAGCATTCCTTCAGCCATCGCCGGTGTGACCACAGGCAAAGGCACACTGTCCGTCTCCGATCTCTCAGCGTCCGAATGTTTATCCCCTTTGTCCAATCCCACCTCGTCCTGCGACAGAGATTCCCGCTGGCCTGTCAGAGCGTCCATCGCCTCCAAGACTCCTTGCCGCTCCGCTGTCGTCTCTAGGAGGGATGGCTTCTTAGTCCCCTTTGCTGGTTACGGATTCGCCGCGATGTCCACCGTGGCAATCCCGTTGATTCCAGCCGTGGCCGGGGTTCCAGGAGATCTTTGCCGAATTTAACATGGCTCACTCATGGCAGATTTTCAGCATTACAGGCACTGTTGAGGTCTATGTTGTGTGTAGCTGCACAGTGAGTGCAGAGTGTGGTTGATACCATGTAGATTTGGGGCTCTCCTGTAGTGCATTGTTTTGAATAAGTGTGACCAGATGATGACACTTACACAACCCTTTATCTCTCTCTCATGCAGATTCGCAAGAGACCACGGAGGAACATGAGCCCGAACCCAGTGTTGGTGAGAGTAGCACTACAGCTGCAGCGGAGGCCAGTGACACAGAGCCCAACAGCGCATCCGAGGGGGACAGAAGTATGCAGGAGGAATCCGTGGCTGAGAAACAGAGTACCACATCATCTGATGCTAGCGGGATGCATCCATGTTGGCAGGCACAGGGGATGGGGAGTCTGCATCATCATCTAACACCCAGCGGCCAGTGCCCAGCCTCCCATCCACTTCTTCTGGTGCTGCCCGTATCCATGTCACTAAGAGGGGACGAATCACATTCATACCTGGCACCGCTGCACCTCCATCTGTCCCCCCTGCTGCCCTCAGTGCAGAGTGTGTAAAGCTCCTGCGCCAGCTCTGTGTGGGACGGACCGCCCTGCTCAATGCCTTCAGTGACCATGGCAATAAATTAGGCCAGGTGGTTGCGTTCATGGAGGCCATACACTCTGACGTGGGTGGGCTACATCGTACACTTTCAGGCATTGTCATCCACAGTGACGTCAGCCCTTCAACAGGCACATGCTCCTATTGCAGCTTAGGTGCCTTTGTCCACCCCCCAGTCAGTGGCCACATCAGGTGACAGTGACCACAGTTCGCCTGTGTCACCAAAAAGATACAGCACAAGGAGCACACAACAGACACAACACAGGCAATCCCGCCCACAGACACCATCCCCACTGAAGAGCAGGGCCACCCCATAATGCACAGACAAGAGCCAGTCAGGGAAGATCAAGGCCAGGAGATCAATGAGGCAGACATCAGGCTCACATGCCGCAAAGGCATCACCAACAAAAGACTCTCCTGTCACTAAAACTTCACACAGACCTACCCATGTAGTGTCTGTGTCCACTGAGGAGGTGTGGCATTTCAGGGGTACACCTAGGAAGAGCACATGGACACATCCACCCACCACATCTACGCCAATTCCGAGTCCATTGAAGCAGGTGGAGGAGGGCACTGTAGAGACCACCCCTGGCAAGAAGGCAATTGAGGGCACTGTAGATACCACCCCTGGCAGGAAGGCAAAGGAGGGAACTGCAGACACCATCCCTGACAAGAAGGCAACGGAGGGCACTGTAGACACCACCCCTGGCAATAAGGCAAAGGAGGGAACTGTAGACACCACCTCTGGCAAGAAGGCAAAGGAGGGCACTGTGGAGACCACCCCTGGCAAAAAGGCAAAGCAGGGCACTGTAGGGGGTACACCAGGCAAAGAGGGGAAGGAGGTCCAGAGGCGTAGCCAGACTAAGCGTTCCGCAGGATCCAGCACATCACCAGAGGTAGTAACAGTGTCTGCACCTGATGTGGGACAGTTGGTGTGTGTGCCTGTTGTGTCATCAACACTTCCAATCAACCCCAAGACAGGGAAGCCAATGCATATTCCCAAAAAGTGGAAGGGCACCCCTCCAACCTCTCCCACCCGCACTGTGTCAGACGTCTGCATGACTCTACCTCCACGTGCCACTATGCCACCTGGTCCATACAGCCCTCCAGCTTGCCAAGCCACTGTTTGCCCCACATCACCTGGGGCTCTGTCACCCAGTCAAGTGGGCCAGCTGTCCCCAACACACAGCCAGGTCCAAGTCTGCATGACTGCCAGGAGTGAGTTGACATGCCCCTCATGCGCCTGTGCCTCATACAGGTGTGCTAGTCCTGACCATTTTTTACACACATGGACACTGGCCCTGTTGCTCTGCTGTGTCTTGCTCTCACCTGTGCCTTGGACACTGGCCCTGTTGCTCTGCTGTGTTGGCCTCCCCCCTGTGCCTTGGACACTGGCCCTGTTGCTCTTTTGTGTCGTGCTCTCACCTGTGCCTTGTACACTCGCCCTGTTGCTCTGCTGTGTCGTGCTCTCACCTGTGCCTTGGACACTGGCCCTGTTGCTCTGCTGTGTTGGCCTCCCCCCTGTGCCTTGGAGACTGGCCCTGTTGCTCTGCTGTGTTGTGCTCTCACCTGTGCCTTGGACACTGACCCCGTTGCTCTGCTGTGTTGTGCTCTCACCTTTGCCTTGGACACTGGCCCTGTTGCTCTGCTGTGTCGTGCTCTCACCTGTGCCTTGGACACTGGCCTTGTTGCTTTGCTGTGTCGTGCTCTCACCTGTGCCTTGGACACTGGCCCTGTTGCTCTGCTGTGTCGTACTCTCACCTGTGCCTTGGACACTGGTCCTGTTGCTCTGCTGTGTTGGCCTCCCCCCTGTGCCTTGGACACTGGCCCTGTTGCTCTGCTGTGTCGTGCTCTCACCTGTGCCTTGGACACTGGCCCTGTTGCTCTACTGTGTCATGCTCTCACCTGTGCCTTGGACACTGGCCTGTTGCTCTGCTGTATTGGCCTCCCCCTGTGCCTTAGACACTGGCACTGTTGCTCTGCTGTGTCATGCTCTCACCTGTGCCTTGGACACTGGTCCTGTTGCTCTGCTGTGTTGGCCTCCCCCCTGTGCCTTGGACACTGGCCCTGTTGCTCTACTGTGTCGTGCTCTCACCTGTGCCTTGGACACTGGCCCTGTTGCTCTGCTGTGTTGGCCTCCCCCCTGTGCCTTGGACACTGGCCCTGTTGATCTGCTGTGTCGTTCTCTCACCTGTGCCTTGGACACTGGCCCTGTTGCTCTGCTGTGTCGTGCTCTCCCCTGTGCCTTGTACACTCGCCCTGTTGCTCTGCTGTGTCGTGCTCTCAACTGTGCCTTGAACACAGGCCATGTTGCTCTGCTGTGTTGGACTCCCCCCTGTGCCTTGGAGACTGGCCCTGTTGCTCTGCTGTGTTGTGCTCTCACCTATGCCTTGGACACTGACCCCGTTGCTCTGATGTGTTGTGCTCTCACCTGTGCCTTGGACACTGGCCCTGTTGCTCTGCTGTGTCGTGCTCTCACCTGTGCCTTGGACACTGGCCCTGTTGCTCTGCTGTGTCGTACTCTCACCTGTGCCTTGTACACTGGCCCTGTTGCTCTGCTGTGTCGTGCTCTCACCTGTGCCTTGGACACTGGCCCTGTTGCTCTACTGTGTCATGCTCTCACCTGTGCCTTGGACACTGGCCCTGTTGCTCTGCTGTGTTGGCCTCCCCCTGTGCCTTAGACACTGGCACTGTTGCTCTGCTGTGTCATGCTCTCACCTGTGCCTTTGACACTGGTCCTGTTGCTCTGCTGTGTTGGCCTCCCCCCTGTGCCTTGGACACTGGCCATGTTGCTCTGCTGTGTCGTGCTCTCACATGTGCCTTGGACACTGGCCCTGTTGCTCTACTGTGTCGTGCTCTCACCTGTGCCTTGGACACTGGCCCTGTTGCTCTGCTGTGTTGGCCTCCCCCCCTGTGCCTTGGACACTGGCCCTGTTGATCTGCTGTGTCGTTCTCTCACCTGTGCCTTGGACACTGGCCCTGTTGCTCTGCTGTGTCGTGCTCTCCCCTGTGCCATGGACACTGGCCTTCCTGTTTGTGTTTCACCTGTGCATGGTATATAGCATTTTTACATCATTTTGAGCCTTGCTGTTGTCTACTATTGTTGTACCGCTGCATCTGTGCAATATGTGAATAAATACAGTTACTTCTGGTGTGTGTTTTGTCGATGTCCTTGCTGATTAAAGTTCTGTTTCTGTTCACATTTGATTGCCTGTGCACCATGCTCCATGTATCACTTCAACATTGCAAGGCTCTTTGCAGCCATCATATTTTTGGGCAGGGTTGAAAGGGTCTTAAGTCCATTCTGAGCCTGCAAATTGTGTGATCTGTGATGGCTATTTTACCTGGCATGCAGCCATCTTGTTGGTGATTTGTTGTTGTTGCCTACACTGTTCACATATCTGGTTAGGGGACACTGCCAGCACATGGTGTGATGCTGTGCAAATGTTTCGGAGCTGGCTGGGATATGTAATGAAGTATGTGTGTGGATTGCTTTCTGTGTGCCCAGCCTTGTATGTGTATGGTCATCTTGTGTTGGCCCTTGGTCCTGGTGCCATGGCCTACATGAGATGCGTGGTGTTGGGTGTAGCAGAGGTGTGCAGTGTGAAGGGTGTCTGTTTGTAGTGGATGTGTGTGTGCCCCTGTATTGTGTGAGACACACATGTGTCACCCAGGAGTGGTATGCCTGGTGTTTGTTTTGTCTTGCCCTGGGTAGAGGATTATATGCACTTGTGTGAGCTGTTTGTAGTGCACTGTGCTGTGTGTTGGTGTGTCCATGGTGTTGTGTGTGACTCCTCCTTGTTGTGTTTGTAAGTTTAAAGTGTACAAAGTGTGTGAGTTGCACATCAGTGTTGTGTTTGATTGATCCTCAATGTGTCTTGGGTGTTTTTGTGTGAACTGTGTGGCCCTGCTGCTCCACACTGGCATTGTGTTTGTGTTTGTCATGCATTGCAGGAACATGGTAGTTTTTCGACTCCTGTATGGCATGGTGTGTGTGGTTTTAGGCCATCCCATATGTGTGCCACTTGTGCCTGGCCATTGTGGGTGTCAGTCTCTCTATTTGTGTGTGGTACACCCCTTACATGTCTGCTACTGACATGCAGGCTGTTTAACTTTGATGTCAGCTTTCCCCTTGGTTTCCATGTATGTGTGCCTCCCCATCACTTCGTATGTGGGCTTGTGCTTTCTGTTGCAGTTCTTGGGCCATAAGTGTTGTTCTACTCTGGACATTGCCCCAATGGTTTATGTGTGCTGTCCTTGTGCTATTGGTCATTCTGTAGTGGTCACGTGCACTTCAGCTGTGTGTGCTGGCCAGTGCTGTGGTGGAGGTGGCTGTATACTTGTATCCCAGAGTGGTGCATGTGTAGTTGTGTTGGATGTGTGGATATATGGTCTGGTATTGCTTCAGTTCCTATGTGTGGTGTTGTAATTGTGCAGTGCTGATTTTGGTGTGTGTGATGCGGTTGTGTCAATCATGCCTGTTATGCAGACACTGCTTGTTGTGCATGTAGTTGTGTGTGTATGTGGCCTTGGCATTGCCTGATGTGCATCCCCTGATGTCTAGTGGTGTTTGATGATGGAGGTTTCATGTGCATATGTGGTGGGTTAGATGTGGCAGTGTGTGTTTGTCCAGATGCACTTCTTGTGTGATTTGTGTTATGGTGTGTGTGTTTTGTTCCTGAGTGATGTTGTTGTGCACTCCTGATGTGTCTGTGCTCCCATTGATTTTCCCCAGTTTGGCTGACAGGGTATGTGTGTTTGTGTTGGAGCTCAGTATGTGTTCCTGTAGTGTTTGTGTGTTGTTCTTGTGCAGGCACCTGTTGAGGCATCCCTGTGTGTGTGTTGTATTTGTGGCTGCACCCAGGGTGTGTGTTTGTTTGTGTGTGTGTATGTGCTGGCAAGGATTGTGAGCCTTGAGTGTGTGTGGCAGTGGTATTGTGTGTCCCTTGTCAGCCAATCCTGCAGTGGCTGTCTCCCTGGTTGTGTGTTGTGTGGTGCAGAGAGAGTGTATTGTGCTTGTTGTTGCAGTGCTTGTTGGTGTGCATGGAGGTGCACGGGGTGGGCACCTGGCCTGTGGGTTGATGGGGTGTGTTGCTGTGGGGTTGGGGGTGGTGTGTCCCTGTGGTGTTTGTGCCCTGCCCATGCCTTGGAGTGGCCTTGCCTTCTGCATAGTGCGCATGTGTTGACCGCGGCGGTGACGTGACCGGGACAGGGACGTTGCTGCTGCTTGGCGGTCAATGTGTGTCCCGGATGCTGAGGGGTGCCTTTTTGTGAGGTGGGTGATGTGTGGGTGCCCTTGTGGATGTGTTGTGACCACCAGCAGGGTGTCTGTGTGGTGATTGGACCCTGTGTCGGCCTGTGTGTTGTGTGTTGCTTTTGTGTCTTTGCGTACCTGCAGCGGCATCCGCGGTGGCCCATCTGACGATAGTGTTGTAGGAGGAACATCACCGGATGCATATGGAGGGCTGGGTTCATGGCGTTCAGGACCAGGTCTCGGCTATCTTGCTCCGCTGTAGAGTTTCCGCCTGCTCAGGCAGGGCGGTGTCTCTGCTGCAGTGCGTCTGCTTGTTTGAGCCATCCTGATTTGTCGTGCGGGACAGACGTCACTCAGCACGGCTGAGAGTCTCGATTGGCTACCTCCGCCGCGGTGGCGGGAGGACTTTGATGGCGGTGCGCGGCGCGCCTCGGCAGATAGGATTTGACCTATGTTTACCCATCCTAATGTGGCGGACGTGAGTTCCGATGCTCGCGGGCGGAAAAAGCTGTTTTTCCACCCCGCCACCCGACATCATAATGGACCCCCAAGTATCGAGACACAAGGTGGCATGGAAAGAAGGTGCGTTAAACAATGAACGTTTTTGCAAACTAATAAACCGGAGGAGGGAACTTGAAAGCGGCATGTCACAACGAGAGAAGCGGCTATCTTTTGCATTTACCTGCTCACGGTGATCTGATTACAGGCATCCTCCTCTACTCCCGTATATCAAGGCTTCCCTTCTGGCCTACTGGATGCAACCCGGCCTGAGAAAGCCCCAGGTAGGCCAACCGAGCAGCAGATTGATTCACCGAGGCTCCGTGAGCACCGTGAGCGCAGCGAGCGGAAAGAAACAGAGACAGACACTGAGGAGAGGCTTCTTGCAATTGCAGTACCACAGAGAAACCGGCAGCGGTTTCACGAAAGACAAACCGGCTCAGAGAAGCAGGAGGACAGTACAAATCATTTTCTCAGAGGGAGAAGGAGACATGTCGGGTAAGGGAAGCCGCGCCAGTAAGCCTAAAAATAGCAATGTCAGCACGACTGCCCCCATGCAGCAGGGATCAGCTTCCACGCTCACACGTCAGAAGAAGCAGGAGGGGCTTAAGCAGGATGCACTAAGGCCAGATCCACAGACAGTTAAGAGCAAGGCAGGTGATAAAGGGAGCGTGAAATAGGATCATACTGTAAAACCCCCTGGTGAGATTATCTCCACAGGCAATAACTCTACCAAAAAAGCCTTGGGCACCTCGAGAAAGAGACAGACGGCTGCCAGCCATTAATTACAGCTAGCTTTGGTACCCTGAATGGAGAAAATGCCCCAACCTTACAGCTCAATCAATCAAGGGATGACGCTACTAGCAGCATGTCAATAGTAGCAGTCTCAATACCCCATTATTCCTGCTAAAGTAGGCAGCCCAGAATTATTCACAGCTCTCCCATTTTTCATCAGCCTTCAGAAAGACACAATCAGCTCGCTTCGACCTGCACTTACAGCGCACCCCTTAGTGGATCAAGGCTCGGTCTCTGCACAAGCATTGCCTATCCCTGGCAAAAGGCAACAAGAGGACGCACCAAAACATCAGATAACCTAGATCTTTACTATTCCCTCACAGATGAATCAGTGATGTCGGACGTGAGTATCTCCTTATCTAGCGAGGAAGAAGGAGACAATTGGTATAATAGCTCCAACTCTGAGCAACAGAAGCAACAACCTCTCTCGAAAAAACTCCAAAAGAAGAAAGATAGAGACCGTCTCAGGAAAGAACATGATATGTCTGATAAAGAAATCATCCCTGAGTTGAAATGGGACTACAGCGGCACACCACCATCCATGATCAGCTCCAACTCTACGGATATTTCTGTGGGGAATCAAACGATCATAAATGCAAGTCGGGAACCAAAGGAACCTTTGGGAGAAAAGCATAAAGAACCAGCTCTTGTCGATATCCTTCAGTTAATCCTAAGCTTTCAGGCTGAAGTCAAACCCGACAGCCGTAGGTCCCGCATGGCGGCGAAAAAGCTGCAAGGTGCGGTCAGGAAAGTGGGGAAGACATGTGCCGAGATAGCCAACCGAATGACGACGGTTGAAGAAAGAACTGTGCAACTTGAGCAAGATGTCACCTCTCACCAAGCCAAATCCGAGGAACATGAAGAGGATGTTAAGGACATCATGTGGAAGCTAGGGGAGCAGGAAAACCGCCAGCGACGCAACAACCTCCGCTACCCAGGAATACCCGAAGGCATGGAAAAGGAAATTTATGATCACGCTCCTTCAGAACTCATTTCCTGAACTGCAATCCTGGGATTGGGATAAAGAAGTTCAAAGAGCCCACAGATTGTCAATGTTCTGCTCACCTGAACATCCAGAGTATTCTGTTGGGAAGCTGAAGACAGTTCGAACCCACCCCTGAGCCCCTTATTCTTACTGCACTGAGAATAAACAGTGCACAAAAGCGAGAAGCCCAAGGGAAGGGGGAAGTGGATAAAAAAATAAAAGTGAGATAAACACAGCTCATCTCGTAGCCTCTGCCAGAGATGAGCGCAATCAGGCTGTAGAACCTATCAAAGACATATAAAAAAAAACATATATTACTTACTGCTTCTTGTTCCCTAATCGACAACTGGATCAATGCAACATACATTACTAAATACCTCTCTATTCTGGTCTTTCTGTTCACCAGAATGATATGGGTTGGTAAAGCTATGATCTTCTCTTCCTTAAAACAAAACAAATACCTTATTAAATGTGGTACATATATGCACACCCTTTTAGCACACTGTCCTTGAATGAGTATATGATAAGGACCTGTAAAATAACTCACTGAGAATAAACGAGTATACAATTGTCCATTATAATCCTACATAAAACTGTGCTTCAATGTTAGCTCTCTCACTGTGAGCCTTTCTTTGTACTATGAACTGTTCTTGCATAAAATATGTATACAATATAAACGTGGATTCAGTGTCTCTGTCACGGTGTCTTTAAGAAGATGTTCATCAGTAATGCAGCACCTTATATCAGGATAACAGTCAAAGGAATTGTTGAAAACACGTAGACTTTGCCTTGAAAAGAAATGTTTATCTTGATTACTGTGCCTTTTTAAATAGTCTGTTAAATCTCAGTTAAAGCTCCTTCACGTAGACATAACTGTGCACTTACTTGTATTGCCGATAAGATCTTTCGCACGCTAATCTTACTCTTTGCTTTGTTGTTGCAGGGTGGATCGCTTTATGCAGGGACCGGAAGCCAGAATTGTCGGAAATGCCGAGGAAACATCCGGGGAACGGACCAAGAGCCGAAACAAGAACCTGAATGGCAGAGCGGGGAAGCAGGTGCAACGCGGGACCTTCAGGTAAGTGGGATCCGACGAGCACAAGCAACCACAGGTGCTCCGAGGAGCCTTTTATAGGCGAGGAGGGGTAAGGCTCACACGTGCTGCACGTTGCTGGAGATTCAGTTTGAAAACGTGCAGCGCTGATCAACATACAGCCAAGGATTCGCGCTTTACTTCCCATGTGCAACTGAAGTCTGTAAGCGCTTTGGGGGTGAAACAAGCCTTGACAAAACCAAGACCAAACAAAGCAAAGATCATAAAACACAAAAGGTATCTTGCAACATACAAATGTACAATAGGAATGAAGAACACATACCATTCATGACGTTCATGCCATCTTAGTGTCTTTGGGAATATCATAATACTTGACAACAGTTTAGTCTTTTCTAATGCAAGGATTGGGGACAGGCTCTTTGCATGGAACAAACCCTTACAGTCGCCCCCCTAAAAGGCCCCCTTATCGGTCGAGGTTTGCCAGGATTTCTCATATAAAACAACCTGAGTAAACGTGGGGCATGCACAAAGGAAGCTAGCTCCCGGGAGGTTTCTGTTTCATCATAACCTTTCCAGGCTACCAAATAAAACAGACGTCCATGAATTCTTTTAGCATCTAAAATGCTACGCACTTCATATTCAAGGTGTCCTGCTATGGGGATAGGTGGAGGTGGGGTTTCTGCCCGGGTATGAGGGTTGTAGGGTTTGAGCAAAGACACATGGAAAGTAGGATGTACCGCATACTCATCAGGGAGGTCTACTTGTACAGTGACTGGATTCAATAATGCAGTTACACAAAAGGGCCCAATGAATCTTGGTTGTAATTTTCGAAAACCTTTTATGTTCAAGTTCTTTGTGGAGAGCCAAACCTTGTCTCCATCTTTATAGATTGGTGCCTCTGTTCTATGTTTGTCTGCTTGTTTTTTCACACGGTCTTTGTAGACACTCAAGTGTTGTTTAGCTTTTTCTTGTATGTCTAACAAACTAGTTAGTCTTTCAGTTACTGTTGGGAGAAGAGAGTCATCCACCACAACAGGCAAAGCCCTTGGGTGATAGCCCTACATAAAATAAAACTGAGTACAGTGTGTTGCTGTATGCACTGAATTATTATACACAAATTCTGCAAGCGGTAAAGCCTCAACCCATTCACTTGTATAATCTGTTAATAAACATCGAAACGTTTGAAGCAATGTCTAATTTAAGCGTTTCGTCTGTCCATCTGTATCTGGATGGAAAGCAGTGGACAAGGCTACCTCTACTTTTAACTTTTCATATAGTTTTTTCCAAACCTTGGAATTGAATTGACTGCCTCTGTCAGAAACAATTTTGCTTGGCAATCCATCTAGACACACAATCTCTTGTAGAAAAATATCTGCGAATTCTACCGCCATAGGGACAAAATGCGCCATTTTGGACAAGTAGTCTACTATAACAAGTACAGTGGTGTATTTCTTACTAGGAGGTAAATTCAAAATAAAGTCTACACTCAATGTATGCCAGGGAATCTTTGGGGTTGACATTGGAACCAATAAACCAGCTGGCACTCTGTGAGATGTTTTCTGGCGAGCACATGTGGGACAGGCATCAACAAACTTTTTAACAGTGTTACTCATGGTGGACCACCAAAACTGTTTTTGTACATTGTCTAATGTTTTAACCCAACCAGGATGTCCTGCCAAAACAGAAGCATGATGCCAAGCAATTAACTGTATTTGTAACCCAGTAGTAGGTACATAACGCAAAGAATCATGGTACCACAAACCATGTTGTATAGTGTTTAGCGGATGTTTCAGCCAATTTTGTGGAAGAACCTGCAAGTGCGCCTCATAAATGTTATTCATAAAATCCTGTTGTTGAATAGGTGCTAGTATGTTCTGTGGTGCTATGATAGGGTGCCCTTTCTTTTCGTGCTTTGATTCTACTATATGACTGTAGGAGAGTAGGGTCTGCAATCCTATGATCACCCGGACTTTTTGCTTTTGTTTCACTGGTTTACGACTTTCTCGGGTTGTGGGCCTGCCAATCAGACCCACAGCCTAGCTGTTCTCTCACTAAATTGATGTGTGTACCTTAGGTGCATGACCCAATTGGAACTGGGCTACCTTGTCAGACCCTGTAACTCAGGGCATCGGTGTACCCAGGGCCTACCAGGAGCTGAAGCATGTATTATGCCACCCCTGGCTGGCCATCTAAATCTGACACAACTGGCTGCACGAAAGCTGGGGCAACGTGGCGTACTCGCCCGTTGCTGTAGGTATAGTATCCCTATATCTAACCTTAAAATGGACACCCGAGTTCCTATCAGTCACTCCTATGGCAGGCCTTGACAATCCTGAAGGCAGAGTGCATGGAACCGTGTGAATTGGGCTCTGGCACGAGCCGAGCCCGGTTGCAGCTTGCGGAACCAAGACCCAACGGCTGTTCCATGATAACGCGTATCATATCGGTAACTGCGGTATAGCGTTATCAAGACATGTCGAGTAAGGTGTCATACGATGCTGCCCCCTCACCAATTCTGGCGACGAGGTTAGCATTCCGCCCTTCTAGAGGGACACGACATGTACGTAACTGTGAACCCCGGTTGAAGTTAACTGAAGCCTCAGCTTCACAAAATGGACGCTGCCACCACAGACACGAGTCTGACCTCCTGCTGCTGGGAGTCCTTCCAGCGAGGAGAGCTTGGACAAAGGGTTTCCTGTCAGGGGCGGTGTTCGCACCATCCCAGACAGGGTTTTGTGTATTCTGGGTAGGTAGGGCTTTGCAAGAAGGTGACTGCGGAGTGGCACCCCGGTGCTCACTACGCATCTGCCGGCTAGAACCAGTTCCAGGGGCGCGCAGCCCCTGACCTGGGGAAAGTCCGGCAGGGGAGAGGGGTGTAACTACCCCCCTTCCTGGTCCCACCTCTAGGGCAGGACCTAGTCATGTACCCACCCCTTTCTTTAGGATAAAGGCCGGAGGGGGGACCCTTCCAAATGAGATCATCTTTGAATCAAGAACTACTTTCTACGAAAGGACATTCGAGACTCTTCTCAAGATTTCTCCCTTGTGGCTAAGGAGTAGTCACCCTGCACCCGCAGGCACCATCTAAGAACTCTGCGGTTTGCTGCAAGTCCTTCCTCAGGAATCCGACGACCCAGCTCGACGAGAACCGGCTTCCCTGGCACCTCTGACCTCTACCCACATCGTCAGCTCAGCTGAGATCTGTGGGTGCGACGAGACCTCGAGGGACTGGCCATCATCAAAACCTGCATGCTTTCTTAAACCAGCACGATCACCGAAGGAATCCTCTGGTGAGTGCTCTGAGGTCCGAGAAGCCCCGACCCTGAGCCGCTCCAGCATCGAAGTGCAGTCTCCCAGCATCTCCACGATCCGCGTGGGGCCCTTCTGCTTTGCTGCTCAGCACGTTGTCCGATCACTAGCCGCTGGCTTGTGACTCTCTTGACGACATCCGACAACCACCGCTGCTGGTCTGGTTGCTCCAGACCGGCCTTTGCTCCCTTTTACGAGAGGAGCACCCCGGACCCTCCTGGTCCACTCAAGACGCCATTTTAGGCCCACCACGTGGCCCTGAAATCTGCCAAGGCTTGTTGCCCCAATCCTGGGCCCAGCAACGCCGACAGCATCAACCTTCGTGGGACAGTTCGCACCTCCATCCTGGTCACTGACAATGCCTCCTGGTCCGTGAGACTGCAGAGCCTAGCGTTGCCCACTCACCTAGTCGAGGTGACGGCCATCCGGTGCCCTCCTGGTACCCTCTGACTATTGGCTAGTAGTACGAACTTGGTCCCCTCTGCTTTCAGGTATCAACGATCTCTGATCCAGGCTTGGATCTCTACGAACTATTCTTCACTGGTCGCCGGCCAGCAACTCCTTCCTTCCTGCTCCTGGCTCGTCAGCGAAGACCCCCGACGCCTGTAAAACTTGTGCAGCCGCAGCCCTTGTGGCTAGGTAACTCCGGCATTTCGGTGCCCGCATAGCCTCCTTACTTAAGGGTCCTGAGTCCCTCGCTTCCGACTTGCCTTATCGGGTCCGCCTGAGACCACTAAACTTTCCGTGCCCTCGGGCCCTTGTATTGTTTGTGCACTTGAAGTATTTTCCTAAGAGTTTTGTTCTGTGCTTAGTACCCTGTCCTCATAAAGAGTACAGGGCTGTTGTGATTCTAATAAATATACTGTTTATTTTCATAACACTTGTGTGGTGTCCTTTCACTTGGTGTTCAAGGGGTATGTGATGGTATAACAGCTGGCTTAACACGCCCTCTAGAGTTTAGCCTGAAGACTGCTCGTATCCACGCTACTAGGATAGCTGGTCTAAGGTTGACTTACAACCAATCACCATAAGGGTCGTTTGGACCGATGCATAGTGGTCGCTAGAATAGTGAACACTGCATATCGGGCCAACTTCTCACAATGACCATATCTGGATAAAACATCTGATTGGATTTGTTGTGTACCTGGTCAATATGTGATGACAAAGTCGAAGGTACTAAAATATTTTAACCAACGCATCTGATGCGGTGTTAATGCTTTGATGGAACTGAAGAACTGTAAATTCTTATGGTCACTGAAAATGGTGACAGGAAACTTAGCCCCCATTAGATGGTGTCTCCTCTCAGAAAAGGCTACCTTTATGGCCAACAGTTCTCGCTCAGCCACAGTGTAATTCTGTTCTGCAGGCAGCAATTTTTTGGAGTAAAATGCGATTGGGTGTAATTGACCATTCACGGAATCCCGCTGTGAAAGGACTCCTCCAAGCACTACCTGTGAAGCATCAGCTTCTACATAAAATGGAAGATCAGCATCTGGATGTTTAAGGTTCGGCGCTGGGGTGAATTTCTGCTTCAAAAGCTGGAAAGCTTGGGAAGCCTGAGTATCCCATATAAAATGTTGTACTTTCTGAAGCAGCTTGGTAATTGGGGCCATGGTGTCTGCATGTCTGTGTGGAGAAGTGTGGCTCAGGGGTTAGAGGCGGCAGACCCGGAAGCTGAGATCGGTCCTGGACCAGGGTTCAATTCCCTGCCTCGGCGGGTCTTGGGCTAAAAATTCCACAGACTCGATAATTCTCGCTCCGGTGCCTTCTCGACTCACGGGTTCACACTCTGCGACTCTGGGCAATAGCTTGCTTAATCTCCACAACGGCCCCTCGCGGCGGGATGCCTGACTTTCACCTTGTGGATACCCGCTGGGGCTATCACACAGGGGAATATCAGGACGGGTTCCCTAAGCAAGCGCCGGGACACCCACTACGGGTAGCTGTGCGCTATATAAGCTCAACTACATTACATAATGAGAAATGAATCTCCTATAAAAGTTGGCAAACCCTAAGAATTGCTGTACTTCTTTTAGGGAAGTAGGCTCTGGCCAATCAGTGATTGCACTTACTTTCTTTGTATCCATCGTGATGCCTTGCGGTGATAAACAGTAACCCAAAAAGTCAACTGTGGTTGCATTAAAAATACATTTTTTCAATTTAGCAAACAGGTGGTGTTCTTGTAATTTGGATAAGACTGCTCTAACATGTTGTGTATGTTCCTCTGGTCCCTTGGAGTAAATGAGGATGTCATAGATGTACACTATGACACAGATGTCCAAAAATGTGTGCAAAACCTCATTAATAAAACATTGAAATGCTGCGGGTGCATTACACAACCGGAAGGGCATCACAGTGTACTCAAACAAACCAAATTTAGTCTTAAACGCAGTTTTCCATTCATCATTTTCTTTAACTCGCATCAAATGGTACGCGCTTCACAGATCTAATTTGGTATAGATAGTAGAATGCCACAGTTGATCCAGGAGGACTGGAATTAAAGGGAGCGGATATTTGTTCTTGATTGTGGCCTTATTGAGTCCTCTATAATTGATGCACGCACGATGAGGCCCATCCGGTTTCGGTATAAAAAAAAGGGAGAGGATACTGGAGATGTAGAGTGTCAAATGAAATCGGATAATATTAGGTCATCTAAATATGTTCTTAGATAAGTGGTTTCTTTCTCTGTTAAAGTGTATACTCTGCTATTAGGCAGAGGAGCCCCAGGGATCAAGTCAATACAACAGTCATATGACTGGTGCGGAGGTAAGACACTCACTTTCACCGGATCAAAGACATCCTTAAAGTCCAGATATTCAGATGGAATATCATTTTCTTCCAGTGTAATTGTGTTAGCACAATGTAGTACTGACAGGTGATCATGACCTGCTTCTAAATAACAACTGGATCTGCAAAAAGAAGAATCCAAAGTAACAGTTCGAGCTACCCAATCAATTTTTGGGTTGTGAGTAGTAAGCCAAGGTACTCCTAAAATTAAACCAAAGTTGGGAGTATCTATCAGATCAAAACTGAGTTCCTCTGTGTGTCCATTCTGGCATACCATAGTAATAGGACCAGTTTTTTTAGTTATTAGGCCGGATGTTAAATCTGATCCATCCACTGCACAGACGGACTCTGGATGTGTTTTCTGAACAGTTGGTAAACCTAATTGCTTAGCCAAAGCATTGTCTACAAAATTTCCAGTGGCTCCTGAATCCAAGAGCACAGGAAGAGTATATCTAACTTGTGTGCTCACATTTGAAATTATGTGGATCAAAAAATGTTTCGGAATATGTGGCACAGTAAGTGCTGCAGAGAGAGAGGTCTGAGTACAACTGTCTCCCGAACAAGTGACCTCGGCCCTTGTCGGGCTTAATCATTTTCCGGCTCTGTAGATCTAGCAATAGATAAGAGATTAATTTTTCTTGCGGTTTTAGGTTTCACAGGACATTCCCTGGCAAAATGACCAGCCTTACCACAGTACAAACACAATTGGAGCTTTCTCCGTCTTTCCTTTTCTTTAGAGGACAAAGGACCTCTGAGCATCCCAATCTGCATTGGCTCAGGTTCTGGGAGCTTGCTCTCCACCTCTTTCTTTTCATGTTTTATAAAAGTTAACCTAGGTTCCATCTTAGATCTATCACCTTTCCTTTCTCCTAAGCGGTGGTCTAACTTTAGCACCAAATCCACAAAATCAGAATAGTCGTCTGGCAAGTCAATAATGTGAGCTAAGGCATCTTTCAGATCATCTCTCAAACCTTTGTAGAAGAGAGAAATACGTTTCCCTTCTGGCTACTGAGTCTCAGTCAAGAGCCGATTAAAACTAGTAAGATAGGTCAACAAGTCTTTGTTGCCTTGATTTAGATTTAACAATTCGTTATCACTGACCTGCATATATGTGTGTTTTGCGAAACACCTAGTCATTGTTCTCTTAAAAAGGTTCCAGTTGTGAAGCATCGGGTCGTCTCTATCCACATAGGAAATGGACCAATTAGCCGCTGTTCCTCCCAAATACGAAAGAACAAAAGCTACCTTGGTAGCCTCATTGGGGAATTGTTGGGGTTTTCAAACAAAGTGCAACTGATATTGATTGAGGAACACATGAAATCTATTACTATCTCCATGAAAGCGTTCAGGGGCTGCTAAGGGCACCACATTAGGAACATTAACCATGAACTCCACCGGAGAGGCAGTGAAAGCGGTTGTTTTTAGCCTAACCCTTGTCTCAAGGGAGTGTTTTGACAAAGGAGAGAAGTTTGTTCCCCAAAGGGTTTCCCTGGGTTTATACTATACCAAATCCTGTTTTAACGTTGCATTTTCTGACTTTAATTTCTCTAATTCGTCTTGCATTTGTTGTAAAAGTGCTGTTACTGATTCATTTCGAGCCATATTCTCATTCAAAGCCTGTGCCATGTCAGCAGCGTCTATGGGTTCTGGATCATCCCCTGTATTCCTCTTTCCAACAGAAATAGAGGTGTTAGGGCTTGTGCTTCTGTCAAGGTTCTGCTCACCTGAACATCCAGCGTATTCTGTTGGGAAGCTGAAGACAGTTCGAACCCACCCCTGAGCCCCTTATTCTTACCTCCCTGAGAATAAACAGTGCGCAAAAACGAGAAGCCCAAGGGATGGGGGAAGTGGATAAAATAATAAAAGAGAGATAAACACAGCTCCTCTCCTAGCGTCTGCCAGAGATGAACGCAATCAGGCTGTAGAACCTATCAAAGACATATAAAAAAACATATATTACTTACTGCTTCTTGTTCCCTAATCTACAATTGGATCAATACAACATACATAACTAAATACCTCTCTTTTCTGGTCTTTCTGTTCACCAGAATGATATGGGTTGGTAAAGCTATGATCTTCTCTTCCTTAAAACAAAACAAATACCTTATTAAATGTGGTACATGTATGCACACCCTTTTAGCACACTGTCCTTGAATGAGTATATGATAAGGACCTGTAAAATAACTCACTGACTGTAGGAAGGTGGATACCTGACTATGGTTGCCCCCAACTTTTTGCCTGGTGTTTTGCTGGTTTTCCGACTTAGTTGACCTGGGACCCTGCTATTCAGGGCCCCAGGCCTACTGCTCTCTCTGTAAAATGGATTCCATGTACCTTAGGTACATATCTAATTGATACTGGGCCACCTTATCAGACCCTGTAACTCAGGGCATAGGTGTACCCAGGGCCTACCAGGGGCTGCAGCATGTATTATGCCACCCCTGGCTGGCCATCTAAATCTGACACAACTGGCTGCATGACAGCTGGGGCAAGGTGGTGTAATCACCCGTTGCTTTAGGTATAGTATACCTATTGAGGTTCCGTGACGATTTGAACCCGTGTTTTCAATATTGTCGGAAATACATAATATTGGTATCAGCGAACCGCAAATGATCCATTTAGCATATCCTGGTGTTTTCGCTACGCTACGAGCAAGAGCACTCCTTTTATAAACACATTTCTGATCTACCCACGGCATCCATCTTAGATCATGGCCGCCATTTTGTGTTTCTTGCCCTCACATACGCAATAACCTCTGATCACTTCATTTCGATTAAGGACACGCAGCCTTAGCCGGAGATTCACCTCTTTCATGACACATGCACCTTAAACCAGATCACGCTGTAGCTGCATGACTCGACAAAGGCTGCCTCCTCTGCCCGAGGCCAGTCCTGCTAAACTGGTCTTCGTGTCCATTGTCCTGATCACGATTAGGTGGCCGAAGCCGGTAGCCTTGCCCATTTACAACCCACAAACATCCCTTATCCTGCTTTTCTATCTTCTGCACCTGGCTCTGCTCCTTTCCTTCTGGGCCTTTATTAGAGGGAGGTAACGAAATTTACGATGAGGCGGTCCGGGTCTTGAATGAAAAGTTGACATGAGATTATGATGGAAAAGTGGGAACCCCTCGTTCGTAATGTTTTGACATCAGATATTGTCGACGATTCCTGTGCAACGCCAAATATTTATTGTTTAGGACACAAAGGTTTGGGAATGTACTAACATGTGAAGAATTCGCCTGAAGGCCAAAATTTAGTATATAAGGAGCAACCCTCTTTGTACAATTTGAACAGGCTCCTAGTTACTGCTCATGCGTAGTTTCTGTGACTTCTGTGTCCCTGCAGTAATAAACCTTTGGTCTTTGACGCCACCATCGAGAAGCCCGTGTTTCTGTTCATTTGTGCACCAAGGCAGGTGGAACTCCGGGGTCTTTGGGTGTTGTTCCCTGACACCTCTGGACGGAACCAAAAAGTCCAGAACTCCAATTGGCGCCCAACATGGGGCGATGTCATTCGGTACCGGTCCAAAAGCCTGAAGAGTTCGAGAAGCTTCGTGAGAAGATTCCTGAGGGAGGCGCCCCACTTCATCGATCCCGGCATATCGCAAAAGTGGCCCGAAGTTCTCTTCCACGAGGGTTCCCGTTCAGGACGGCTGCAGTGGGCCGTTGCCTTGACCGTCGCCCTGTCTTGGACCCGAGGTGCAGTCCTTAGTACAGCGAAACGTGACGGGTTTCTCCTTGGTGACGTCTTCAGTGCCTCAGTTAAGTATTTAGTGGTTGCTAGCTAGTTACTTTGTGAGGGTTGTTAAAATCCTTTTTGGTTCTTGGTTTGGTTTGGTCTCGTAAGATTATCACTGGTTGTTCTGGTTACGATAATCTATTTGGTTTAGTTTGGGTATCGATACATCAGTTCGTTTTGGTAGGCCTAAGTTCTTGGTTCAAGTGCACATATCTGTTTCGTGTTTTGTTTGTTTTGTGTTCCGGACTGAAAAATGGTAAGTCGGAGAAACTGTATGTTGTCGTGTTTTGGTTGCAACAGTGACTCACGATTGGAGGACTCATGTCTGGTTCCTCCGATTGGGACTCCCCTATATGACTTGTATTGTAAACATGGTGTGGGTCCTATATCTTATAATGAGGTATGGGTCCGATACACTGAGAAAGATGGTGTCCTTAGTTGGCCACTGCATGGTAGTTTTGAACCCGAAATTCTTGACAATTTAGAAGCAAAATTGTTTAGGAAGAAAGCCCGGCCGGCAATGTTTGATTCTTTCCGTTACTGGCGAAAAGAATCCAAACAGAGAGAAATGAAAAGGTTAAAGAAAGAACAGAAAGAGAAAGAAGAGTTGACTCTAGAACAAGCAACTAAGCAGTTGCAGGATAACGAGTGTGAGAAAGCCATAGAGGTGGCCATTAGAGAGCACAATTTAGCGGTTGACAAGTGCTATCCTGCCTTGCCATCTAAAACGGCTAAGATACTAGAGGATTCTGAAAACGATCCTCTGCTATCTTATTTGTTACGGTCACCTCCACCGTATGCACAAGGTGCTACGGCTCAATTTGTGCCTAATGTTCAATTGCCGGTTGCTGGACAACCTGGTGTTCCTGCTCCTGTCCCTCAGAATCAGGTTCCCGTACCTTCTGTGGTCAATGTAAATGTTCCTACGGCTCCTCCTCTTCCTGGGTTGCCGACTTCTATACCAGTATCTGTCCCGCTCGCATCTACTGTTCCACAAACTATTTTTCTCGATACTCCCACTGTTCCGTTATCTGTTCCTACCTGTACTGTGTTTTCTACATCTGCGAGTGTGTTGACTCCACTTTCTGTGCGTCGGAGAATCACTGATTCTGTGTCTAGTATGCTGTCTCCTTTCTATAAAACCTTAATCAAGACTCCTACTTCCGACTCTGTTCAGAGACGTAGTCAGCTTCCAAGTACTGAGGAACGGGGAATTTTAGATTCCACGGCTCTCAGATGGATTTCGAAGAGTAGGAGATATAGTACGAGAGATGTGCTAGAAACATTTATGCAGTGGAAAGAACCAACGCAACGGTATGTCTTTGATGAGATGTGCTCGTTGTTACGTGAGGAGATGGAAGAAGATGATGTTGAATCAAATTTAGAAGACTTAATTAAGGTTCAGAAAGAGTTTGCTGCTGGAATGATAGTGGGTGATAATATAGGAGAAGCGATGGAATTGATTTTAAGTTATAGGAATGACCCATCACTTCGTTCACCGAGAGATCTAGAGAAAGGCAAAATGAAATTAAGTCGCCAATATCCAATGAGGGAGGTTCCTCCAATTTGGCGCGAAGCTGTGCAAGCTGATCAAAATAATGGTATTGTAGCTGCTCCAGCGCAATTCCAAAGGGTGTGGATACACATTCCGTGGAAACGAGCTGAAGTGCTAGCAGTGAAGCAGGCCTTGCCAGATCCGCGTAAGAATCCTGCTGGATACTATAAGGAATTAACACAGACAGTTGAGGCTTGTATAATGAACTTAGCAGACATCGATATGTTATTTGGCAATGTAGTTCCGCAACCAGTGTGGGCTAAAATTCGTAGAGAGGATCATCAAGTTGCTTTAGGTGGTGATTGGGCAGCTATCACTGCAGCGGATGGTCAGCAAACAGGTGGTGCAAAACCTGAACCCTTAATTGCTAATCTTCCAGGTAGGATAATTGATCTAATGAAGACTCTGATGCCCGCATTGCGTGTTAATTGGGACAAGTTATCCGCATGCAGGCAGAAGAAAGACGAAAGTGTCTCCGACTTTTTCACGAGGTTCGAAGAGACTTTTGTAGATCATAGTGGTCAGGACATGAGCACAGAAGGAGAACAAAGACTGTTTGTCGATAAATTTGTGCATAATTTGTTACCTGAATTATGCAATAAATTAAAGGATTCAGAGAGTGCGTGGGCTGTTTCCACAACTGCGCAAATACTTGCAACTGCACAGTATTACGAAAATAGGGATAAAGAGGAAAAGGAGAAATCAGACAAGAAAACGAAAGACTTAAAAACTAAAGTTCTTTTGCAACAGGCGTATCCGCCTCGCATGAATCAGACTAATACGCAACAGGGTTCGTATCAAAGGACAGATTATAGTACATCGAGACCTCAATATCAGTGGAACCAATGTGCGTACTGTAAGAAAGAGGGTCACTATAAAAATGAATGTCCGATCTTAGCGCAAAATAATGCAGCAGCAGCTCAGAGAGGTCGTGGTGGTTTTGTGCAGAATTCTAGAGGTCGAGGGCGAGGTGCTATGCCTCCACAAACGAATGATCGTCCTTCCAATCACTTTGATCTACGAAATGGACAGTCTACTCAGCAAAATAGATCTCAACAATATCTTGTTGAAGACTATTGTGAAGTGGATGAGGGATTTCAGCAAAATGGGTACTAGGACAGCCATGGACAGAGAGAGGGAGTAGTATCAGTTCCAGTGGATCAGAGTGGGCCTTATGTCGCAGTAGCAACATCAGGTGTAGTCGAACCGTTTCTGTTGGATACTGGTGCCGCAAAAAGTTCTATCATTCATGCGAAACTCCCTGGCGCACCTTTGTCCGGCTCAACAAATGTTTCTGTAGGTTTTTCAGGCGCCCCTGTTTACAACCCGATATCTGGTCCTTTGTCTATTTCTGTTGGACCGTGTCACTTGAAAGCACCCCTGATTTTGACGACGGGTTGTAATGAAAATCTGCTTGGTTTAGATTTGTTAAAACGACTATATGCGACATTGTACTGCTCTCCGGAAGGAGTACAGCTTACACTGGGTAAAAATATCACTTCTCCGATGTACTTGTCAATGGATGCACTCCCGCCAGAGCTGCGTTCACTCCCTGATTCTCTTTGGGCGACTGGTCCTAATGATGTAGGCCTTTTAGAAATACCACCATATGTAGTAACTTTGAAAGCAAATGTAAAATTTCCAAGAATTCCGCAATACAAAATATCTAGTGAAGGTGAGCGTGCACTTTTATTGATTGTACAAGATTTGATTAAGAAAGGTGTGGTTGAAGAAACTAGAGGAAATGTCTGTAACAGTCCTGTACTACCGATTTTGAAACGAACTGATCCTACAAAGCCTCCAGTGTATAGGTTTGTTATCGACCTCAGAGAAGTTAATAAGATTGTAGTTCCGCAGTTTCCTGTGGTCCCAGACATTACTGCCTTGTTAACATTAATTCCTGCTACAGCCACTTGGTTCTCAGTCATCGACTTGAAGAATGCCTTTTTCAGCATTCCGATAGCCGAGGAAAGCAGAGATATTTTCGGCTTCTGTCTAGGAGGTCGAAGTTTCAGATTCAAACGCGCTCCACAAGGCTATTGTGAGAGCCCATCTATTTACAGTCAAGCATTAAAAAGCCAGTTAGATTCCTTTGTCCTTCCTCCAGGTTCTGCTCTAGTACAGTATGTAGACGATCTTCTAGTGGCTGCCGATGACAAGGAAACTTGCAAAGCAGCTACGATCTCGTTATTGCATCATTTGTCTAATTTGAATCATAAGGTGTCACCTTCGAAAATGCAATACTGCTGCCAAGAAGTGACCTACCTAGGTCATCTCTTGTCAAAGGAGGGAAGGAAGTTGACCCCAGAGAGAATAAAAGCAATTACGCAAATGAGTGTTCCACGCACACAGAGAGAAGTACGTGCCTTCCTAGGTATTACCTCTTACTGTAGGCAGTGGATCCCAAATTTTTCTCTTTTAGCAAAACCGTTGGTAGCTTTGACTGGGAAAAATCTTCTGAGTCCGGTGCCATGGTCTGATGAATGTCAAGAAAGTTTTACTGAATTACGAAAAGCATTGTGTTCAGCTCCTGTATTGGGTACACCTGATTACAGTAAGCCATTCACGCTCTATGTTCATGAGAGAGAAGGTTGCGCGTTGAGTGTTCTGACACAGAAGTTTGGTGATAAACAACGCCCTTGTGCGTATTTTTCATCAACATTAGATCCGGTAGCTAGAGCGTTGCCTAGTTGTTTGAGAGCTACAGCGGCAGCTGCGGCTTCCATTCGACAATCTGCTGGTTTGGTGATGAACAACATGCTAGTGGTCATGGTTCCTCATGCGGTGGATACACTCATGAATCGAACGAAGACACAACACCTTACCAGTGCAAGACTATCTGGTTATGAGCTGACATTACTAGCGAGTCATATTCAGATCAAAAGATGTAATGTATTGAATCCAGCAACGCTGTTGCCGACTGATCAAGAGTCGAGTGATTCCGAACCACATGATTGTTGTTTTAAAACGGAGGAAGAGACAAAAGGACGCATTGACTTAAAGGATACTCCGTTATCCGATCCAGATGGCACGCTGTATGTGGACGGGTCATGTTTTAAATTGGAGAATAATGATGTGACTGCTGCTTACGCAGTAACGACTTTGAGGACGATTGTGGAGACTGCAAGAGTGAGTCAGAATTCTGCCCAAGCTGCAGAATTAATAGCTCTAACAAGAGCGTGTGTTTTAGCTTAGGGAAAGAGAGTGAATGTCTTTACAGATAGTCAGTACGCATTTGGCGTGGCCCATAGTTTTGGCCGTTTGTGGAGAGAAAGAGGTTTCATTACGTCCCATGGGACTAAGATTCAACATGGTCAGCTAGTTAACGACTTGTTGGAATCTCTAACCTTGCCGACTGAAGTTGCGATTGTAAAGTGCAGTGCTCATAAAGCAATCACGGATGATGTTGGTCACGGGAATGCTTTTGCTGATGAAACTGCTAAACAGACAGCTAGAGACACGATGAGCAGAATGTATGTTGCTACGTCTGCAAGATGGATTGCTGAGTCTGGAATGTGTGAGGATACTATGGAAAGTGTGAAAGAGATTCAGAAAGAAGCAACTGAGGAGGAAAAACGTGTATGGAAAGAAAGTATGGGTAAGTTGGATTCGAATGGGTGTTGGATTGATTTGACAGAACAGCAGCGTTGGATGTTGCCTGATGCGTATGTGCTTGCAGTAGTGACGATGGCACATGGAGTAGCACATATAAGTTCTAAAGGAATCTGTAAAATGTTGGCTCCGGTCTGGAAGAATGATGGAATTAGTAAGTGTGCAGAGAGAGTGGTGAAAAATTGTATGGTATGCCTGATGCATAATCCTGGCAAGGGAACTCCAACTCCAGCTGGTCACTTCGCTCCTCCTTCCTGCCCCTTTGAAGTGATTCAGTTAGACTTCATTCACATGGATCGCTGTAATAATTTGAAATATGTCCTGGTGGTAGTCTGTGCTTTTTCCAGGTGGATCGAAGCATACCCACTAAAGGACAATACTGCCCTATCAACTGCCAAGATTCTTCTCAAAGAATATTTCCCTAGATTCGGTATGCCACGGATTGTATGGTCAGATAACGGAAGTGAGTTTATAGGGAAAGTTATGCAGAGTGTGTGTGCCGGCCTAGGTCTGAAACAAAAGTTCCACAGTGCGAACCATCCCCAGTCTGCTGGTTTAGTGGAGGGTTACAATGGCACCCTCAAGCTGAAACTAGCTAAAATACAAGCATCCACAGGTTTAGCCTGGCCAGACGCACTTCCTTTGGCTTTGTTATCAACGAGAGCAACTGTACATTCTAGAGTGGGGCTTAGCCCTTATGAGATAGTGTTTGGCCGTCCGGCAAATATTTGGGGTGTGCCGAGGCCTAAGGAGTTTTGTTCTCTAGAATATCCTATGTTGATAGACTACCTTTACGACTTGACTGCTAAATTGAGTCTTATTCACCAACAGGTTTTCGATGCTTTACCAAAGCCTCCGGAGAGTCCAGGGCATCAGCTGAAACCAGGAGATCTTGTGGTTATCAGGAATTTCGCGAGGACGAAGAACCTTCAGCCGAGATTCGTCGGCCCCTTCCAGGTCCTGCTTGTAACAAGAACAGCAGTTCGTGTGGCTGGTCGCAAGCATTGGGTGCACGCATCCCACGTAAAGCGTGTACCTTTGCCACTTCCTAACGATGACTGGGTGAAGAAGGGAATTGGTTCCTCCGAATTTGAAAGCACGCCAAAATAAATCCCTTTCAGCGATGCCGAATTAATCACTGACACTCCAAGCTCTGACTCTCCTTCAGAAAAGACTCCTTTGAACTCTGAACATTTGTCCCCTGCATCAGAAAAAACTCTGTCATCTGCGAACTTGAAAACTGCAACAGCTACCAGTGAAACGCTATTTGCCGATCAGACAGTACCTGCGAAGCAAAGATATAATTTACGAAACCGTAAAATGGACAAATAAAGCAGGCAACTGCCCATTGTGATATTTTGAAATTTTGAACTTTTGCCTTCAGCCAGGAAGTTTGCTATTATTTTGTTGTTTTAAAATTGCCTTGCCGTCTGGGTAGCCGTAGGGTCGTGGCTGTGTGCCTAGTTGAATCTGCGGGGATCTGACACAAGGTCGATCTTTCTGTTGGTTCTGGGAACTCCCAGGGCTGATAGAGGCATTTTCATCTACGTACACATCATCAGTGGTCGCGAGCGGATTGTAGAAGATGGAGCTTCCTGCGCTGCAACGAGAAAATGTGATTTATGTTCGCAGAAACAGACTTTACGGAATCCTTCACAGCAAATGCTTTTTGATGCAATGTGCCATTACATTCTTGATTGTTTTGATAACGTTGGTGGGTGGAATCGTTTTCAGTATAAATTTGATTTTTGTGCCAGTTACTACAGTACCTCCCCTTGATCCTGCTACTTCTACTGTTTCTTCTATACACTCTTTTCACTCGTTTCCCGAACATGAGCAAGCCCGACGCTCAGAATTCATTAACAACACTTTTGTACAGCTCTTGCACCAACACCAACTGGTAGTTAACACTACAGACTGCTGGGTGTGTGGCTTGATACCCCACACTATGGATAAAGGTATTCCCTATCTGGTTTTGCCTTTCAGCTACAATGGATCATTTCAGGCCCTTCAAACCATCTTTGCTTATGCCCTTGAAACTTATCCTCCACGTCCACCACGTTCCACTAAATATAACTCTGCCAACAAAGCTTTAGTCCAGGGAATTATTGACATGATCAAGGACGTCAATAATACTCCATCATACCCTAGAGACGAACTGCGAGTATATTTAAGTTGGAATACTTCAGAGTATCGCCTTAGTTTAGGAGAAAGCAAGCGCAAAAGCTCAACTCCAATCTGGGTCGTACCTCACCGAGGTCAGGTCTGTTTGCAAGGGAATGGGAGAAATCCGAGAGCTCAGCTAGGGAGGCGTGAGTGCGTAGAGACTTATGTGTTTCCGACTAACTCTTCCCCTGCCTTTCTTACTGCTAGGGGTACCTACTTCATCTGTCGAGATAGAGCTTATACATGGTTGCCTGCCGACTTTTCAGGATCATGCTATATTGCTCGATTATTGCCCCCAACATACACTGCTTCATCTGATTACCACAGAACCAGAGTAGCGAGAGGTGTCTTCAGCAAGGAAGATACAGCTGGTCAGGAAGCTGGAGACTTCTTCAAAGGCTTCCTTCCGTTCTGGGGGCCTATGGCCAATAGTAGAAACATACGTCAGCTAACACGGGTAGTTGAATCTACTATTACCGAAACTGCTGGTGCCCTTAGCAATTTGACAGCTGAGCTTCAGGCGGATAGACTCATGACGTTGCAAAACCGTATGGTTCTAGACGTTATCCTTGCAGATCGAGGTGGGGTATGCAGAATGATCCAATCGAGCTGCTGTGTCTTTATTCCTAATAATGCTCCAACAGTCTATGAGGCGATCTCTAAGCTACACAAGATTTCCGACTCTATTCACGTAGACAAGGGAAACTGGTCCTTCATGGAGTGGTTTTGGACTCTGATCTCAGCGTGGGAATGGAAGGTTCTAATGGTCATTGGTGTCATCTTAGTATTCCTGTTCTCATGCTGCCTGATTATCCAGTGTGGTCCTGCTCTGTGTAGTCTTTGTGCTGCAACTTGTCTTAGAAAACCACCTGCGTTTGGAGAAAAGGCACGAGAAAGGATGATGATACAACAGCATGTCACTGACCTGATGAGCATAGAAATAGATTCTGACATAGATTAATTAATTGCCTATGTAAGGGCAAAAGGAGGGTCTGAGGTTCCGTGACGATTTGAACCCGTGTTTTCAATATTGTCGGAAATACATAATATTGGTATCAGCGAACCGCAAATTATCCATTTAGCATATCCTGGTGTTTTCGCTACGCTACGAGCAAGAGCACTCCTTTTATAAACACATTTCTGATCTACCCACGGCATCCGTCTTAGATCATGGCCGCCATTTTGTGTTTCTTGCCCTCACATACGCAATAACCTCTGATCACTTCATTTCGATTAAGGACACGCAGCCTTAGCCGGAGATTCACCTCTTTCATGACACGTGCACCTTAAACCAGATCACGCTGTAGCTGCATGACTCGACAAAGGCTGCCTCCTCTGCCCGAGGCCAGTCCTGCTAAACTGGTCTTCGTGTCCATTGTCCTGATCACGATTAGGCGGCCGAAGCCGGTAGCCTTGCCCATTTACAACCCACAAACATCCCTTATCCTGCTTTTCTATCTTCTGCACCTGGCTCTGCTCCTTTCCTTCTGGGCCTTTATTAGGGGGAGGTAACGAAATTTACGATGAGGCGGTCCGGGTCTTGAATGAAAAGTTGACATGAGATTATGATGGAAAAGTGGGAACCCCTCGTTCGTAATGTTTTGACATCAGATATTGTCGACGATTCCTGTGCAACGCCAAATATTTATTGTTTAGGACACAAAGGTTTGGGAATGTACTAACATGTGAAGAATTTGCTTGAAGGCCAAAATTTAGTATATAAGGAGCAACCCTCTTTGTACAATTTGAACAGGCTCCTAGTTACTGCCCATGCGTAGTTTCTGTGACTTCTGTGTCCCTGCAGTAATAAACCTTTGGTCTTTGACGCCACCATCGAGAAGCCCGTGTTTCTGTTCATTTGTGCACCAAGGCAGGTGGAACTCCGGGGTCTTTGGGTGTTGTTCCCTGACACCTCTGGACGGAACCAAAAAGTCCAGAACTCCACTATATCTAACCCTAAAATGGACACCAGTATTCCTATCAGTCAATCCTATGGCAGGCCTTGACAATCCTGAAGGCAGAGTGCTTGGAATCGTGTGAGATGGTGCTCTGGCATGAGCTGAGCCCGTTTGCAGCTTGCGGAACCCAGTCCTAAAAGCTGTTCCATGATAACGCGTACCATATACTCTTAAGTGCATTATAATCCTCGCAGTTATATGCTAACTCTGGTATCGCTTTATCAAAACATGTCGAGTAAGGTGTCATACGAATTGGAATACTAACCCCTCGCCAATTCTGGCGACGGGGTTAGCATTCCACCCTTCTAGAGGGACACGACATGTATGTAACTGTGAACCCCGGTTAAAGTTAACTCAAGCCTCAACATCACAAAATGGATGCTGCCGCAACAGACACAAGTCTGACCTCCTGCTGTTGGGAGTCCTTCCAGCGAGGGAGGCTTGGACAAAGGGTTTCCTGTCAGGGGCGGTGCTAGCACCATCCCAGACAGGGTTTTGTGTATCCTGGGTAGGCAGGGCTTTAGAGGAAGGTGACTGCAAGTGGCACCCCGGTGCTCACTATGCTTAGGCCGGCTAGAACCAGTTCCAGGGGCACACCAGCCCCTGACCTGGGGAAAGTCCGGCATGGGAAAGGGGTGTAACCACCCCCCTTCCTGGTCCCACTCATGGGCAGGACCTAGTCGCGTGCCAGCCCCTTTTCCTAGTATAAAGATAGGAGCGGGCCCCCTTCCAAATTAGATCATCTTTGAATCCTGAAACTACTTTCTACGAAAGGAACTCTCGACTTCTTCTCAAGATTTATCCCTTGTGGCTAAGAAGTAGTCACCCTGCATCCGCAGTCACCATCAAAGAACACTGCGGTTTGAATCCGACTGACCAGCACGACGAGACCCTGGCACCTCTGACCTCTACCCACATCGTCAGCTCAGCTGAGATCCGTGGGAGTGACGAGACCTCGAGGGACCGGTCATCTTCAAGACTGCACGACGCTTGCCCAGCACGACCGCCGAGGGATCCTCGAGTGAGTGCTTTGGGGTCCGAGAAGCCCCAACCCTGAGCAGCTCCAGCACTGAAGTTCAGCATCCCAGCCTCCACGAGATCTGCGTGGGGCCCTTCTGCTCTTTGCTGCTCACCGCGTTGTCTGGCTACAAGCCCGCTGGCTTGTGGCCTTTCCTACGACGAACGACGACATCAACACTGCTGGTCTGGTTGCTCCAGACTGGCTCTTGCTCCCCTCCAACAGAGGAGCACCCCGGACCCTCCTGGTCCACTCCAGATGCCATTTTGATTCCTTCGCGTGGGCTTGCATTTGCCAAGACTTGTTGCCCCAATCCTTGGTCCAGCGACGTCGACAGCAGATACCATCGTGGGACAGCTCGCACCTCCATCCTGGCCGCCGACAACGCCTACTGGTCCGTGAGACTGCAGAGCCCAGCGTCGCCCACTCACCTGGTCGAGGTGACTCCATCCGGTGCCATCCTGGTGCCCATCTAATCACTGGCTAGTGATTCAGAACTTGGTCCCCTCTGCTTACAGGTGTCTCCAATCTTCGATCCAGGCATGGATCCATCCGAATCTCTTCACTGGTCGCCTGCCAGCAACTTCTTCTTTCAGGCTCCATAGACTGCAACGAGGATTCCCGACGTCTTTTCAGACCTATGCAGCCGCAGCCCCTGGGCTAGGTAACCTCGGCATTTCGGTGCCCTAGCATAGCCTCACTATCCAAGGGTCCAGATCCTTTTTCATTTCAGCTCTACCTAGTCGGATTCGTCCGATAACATTAACTTTGTAAATTCTAGCAACCATAGACTTTGTCCCGCATCCCGCGTGAAGGTGCACACTCTGCACCCGATCCACCTAGGCCTCCTACTAGTAATCAGAAGGTTCAGTAGTCTAGTCCTAGCGAATTAAAGTCTATTAGAGTAGTACTTACCTGCTAGTAATTTCGCATTCCACTTTCAGAGTACATGGTTTTTTGTGCCCCTCTGGCACTTGTGTAAATTGTGCAACTTTGCGTATTTTCCTAAGAGCTTTGTATTGTGCTTAGCACCCTGTCCTCATAAAGAGTCCAGGGTTGTTGTGTTCTAAATAAATATCCTTTTATTTTCATAACAACTTGTGTGGTGTCCTTTCACTTGGTGTTCAAGGGGTATATGTGATGGTATAACAGCTGGCTTAACACGCCCTCTAGAGTTTAGCCTAAAGACTGCTCTTGTCCATGCTACTAGGATAGCTGGTGTACGGTTGACTTACAACCAATCATCAATAAGGGTTGTTTGGACTGATACAAAGTGCTCACTAGAATAGTGAACATTATATATCAGGCCAACTTCTCACATTGGTGAGCAGCGGTTGGGATTTGAGCTTGCTGTTGTTTTACCACACGGATCCTAAGAATATCATTGTGAAAGATCACATAAGTACCCAGGTACATATAACTTAGCTTAGAATACTCTGAGTTCTAATGAACCAGCTGTTGTAGTTCAACAAGGCTTAGCACACCTTGACTACAACTCTTAGCAAGGGATCAGTAGGCAAACAAATAGTGTAGGTAGGTGCATCACTTACACCACACTAGAAAAGCACGTCAGACAAAGGAGAAAACTCTGAGTCTCCCCTTGTGTCAGTTGACCCTCCACAGGTCATGTCCAGATATGCAGCTCTTAGCTTCCAGGAGATGAGACAATTGTGTACCTCCAGGAAGCTAAAACAGGGTTCTAACCCTACCATTCCCTTTCTGATTGGTCTCCTAGAGACTTATGATGCCAGGAGAACTGCTAACCCAGATTCTTCTAATCCAAATGGGAATATTCCCCCCTTTGAGGGAACCACTGGTGACCCTGACCTCCACCTCCAGGCAGCAAATGATGCTGAGGAGTAGGAAGAAGAGTTATCAGGGGATGAGGCAGACAAAGGTCAGGTAGAAGTCAGTAGACTAACCAGGACCAACTTAAGTAGGCATGAGAATGGATTTGGGGGACCCCCGGGGCCACTCGCAGGCAGACTTAACATTGGGAATGGACGAGATAGGTCTCTATCCAGAGGCTCTAACAGATCCATTCGAACCAATGGCTCTCAGACCTCTTCTCATAGAGGGATGTCTTCCCCTAAGAGGAGAGAGCATGAAGCTAAAATGAGGGAAGCCAATCTGAGGATTGAAAGGGAAGAACTTGCCCTGGCCAAAGAGAGGCTTGCCTTTGCTAGAGAGCAAAAGTTAAGTGGGCTAGATCCCACTGGTGGCAGGATTCTCCCAAGAGAAAAAGACAGGAGTTTAGACACTAGACACCTGAGTAAGATAGTGCCCCCCTTTAAACAAGGGGATGATATCCACAAATGGATAACTGCTTTGGAGAGGGCCTGCACTGTACAGTGTGTCCCCCAGGGTCAGTGGGCAGCTATCTTGTGGCTCTCCTTTGAAGGCAAAGGTAGAGATAAGCTCCTCACTACTAGAGTTGAGGATGCTAACAATTACCAAGTCCTGAAGAATACACTGGTTGATGGGTTTGGCTTAACAACTGAACAGTACAGGTTGATGTTCAGAGACACCCAGAAAACTCAGTCTCAGGATTGGACTGACTTTGTTGATTGTGCCACTAAGGCTTTTGAAGGCTGGCTACTGGGAAGTAAGGTTACTGATTTCAAAGGATTGTACAATTTAATTATGAGAGAGCAAATCTTAAGTAATTGTCAGAACCAGTTATTACACAAGCACCTGGTAGACTCTGATCTGACCTCTCCACAGGAATTGGGTAAGAGGGCAGACAAATGGGTCAGAACCAGGGTCAGGCCTAAGAACCAGGGTGGTGACCAAAAGAATAAATCAACCAAGCCTCAAGAGAAGGGTGGGAATAAATCTTCTGATCAAACCACAGGGCCCCAAAATTACTCTGAAAAGGGTGGGTCCCAAACTTCTCCCAAAACCCAAAAGAAACCTTATTGTCATACCTGCAAACAGGTAGGCCATTATAAAAGTGACAGCAGTTGCCCCAAGGCCAACAACAATAAGAAAACAAGTTACTTACCTGTAACTTTGGTTCCCCAGTATTGGTAACTTTCATAGATTCCCATGCTTTGTATCATTCCCCATCGTCGGACTGGGAGTCTCGGTAATAAAAAATATCATAGTAGTAGGTACAAAAGAGAAAGGAAAGGCCTAGGCCTCATTCCCTTTTGTAACATATCAGCCTCTTTTTGTAAAAGAGACCAAACTCTAGGCGTCAGCCAATCAGAAGAGCCTCACCCTTAGAACCTTCCTGAAGGAACCTCAGAGCCTCAGATTTTCGTAGCCGTAGTGTGCTAGACACCATACTTGCTGAAGGCTGAGCTTTCCCCGGGGAGGTGGGTGGGCGCATGGGAATCTATGAAAGTTACCAATACTGGGGAACCAAAGTTATAGGTAAGTAACTTGTTTTCTTGTCCCAGTATTGGAACTTTCATAGATTCCCATGCTTTGTATCAGAATAGCAAGCAGTAAACACCATAAACACATTTTGTAAAGCAGTACATCATAACATTAGCAAGAAAGTACAAAATGTGTCACCCATGGAAGGTGGGATAGAAAGGAAAGCTCACCCATCACTTTAAGAGGTTTCTCAGGACAGCCTGGCCCACAGCCGCATCATCCTGCTGCAAAGATTCTAAGCAATAATGCTTAGTGAACGTGTGCACGCTGCTCCAGGTAGCAACCCTGCAGATGTCCTTGACATGTACCCCTGCAAAGAGGGCCGTAGAAGAAGCCACTGATCTCGTCGAGTGAGCACGGATCTTGCCCACTAGAGGTTTTCCTGCTAACTTGTGGCAATGCAGAATGGCACTTGAAATCCATTTCGAGATCCCCTGTTTGGACAGAGGGAGACCTTTGTTTGGACCGCCGAAAGCAATGAACAATTGCGAAGATTTTCTAAAATCTTTGGTGCGGTCTATGTAGAACTTTAGACAGCGTTGCAAATCCAGAGTGTGCAATGTCTTTTCTGCTGGAGTGACTGGGTTCGGAAAAAATGTTTTTAGGATGACAGGCTCATTTAGATGAAAGTCAGTGGGGACCTTGGGAATGAACCTCGGGTTCGTCCTTAAGATGGTAGTGTTCTTTTTGAACTGCAAAAATGGTTCTTGGATCGTTAGGGCTTGTATCTCCCCCACTCGCCTCGCTGATGTGAGGGCCAAGAGTAGAGCCAACTTCCATGATAAGAATTTTAGGTCTGAGCGGTGAATCGGCTCAAAAGGTCCCTTCATTAGTTGAGCCAGGACTAAGTTTAGATGCCATGTTGGAGGAGGAGATCGCACTGGTGGATAGACCCTGAATAGGCCTTTGAGGAATTGTTTGACAATTCTCGCAGACCACAACGAAGGGCCAGAATCCGATCTTCTGAATCTCGAAATCGCCGCTAAATGAACCTTGATGGTAGAATTGGACAGATTAGACTTAGCTAGCGAGAGTAGGTAAGGCAGGAGCTGATGGGGTTGTGACTAACCTTGGGCGGAGTTCGCGGAGTGGGGCTTCGCGGAGCTACGCGAAGTGGGCGAGAAACTACGCCCACCTCCGCACTCCGCGTAGCCCCACTCCGCAAACACCACTGGCCGCCAGCCCCGCCACCCGCCTCCCTCCCGCCCTCCCTAAATACTTTGAAATAAAAGAATCAAATAATTTAAAAAGCACTTACCTTGCCGCCGCTGCCCGCCGCGACCCCGGGGCTCACTATCTTCCGTCATCTATACTAATGCGCATGCGCGGGCGGCCGTGCATGCGCATTTTCTCGTGAAAATGCGCATGCGCGGCCGGCCGCGCATGCGCATTAGTATAGATGACGGAAGACGGAAGATAGTGAGCCCCGGGGACGCGGCGGGCAGCGGCGGCAAGGTAAGTGCTTTTTAAATTATTTGATTCTTTTATTTCAAAGTATTTAGGGAGGGCGGGAGGAAGGCGGGTGGCGGCCAGCTACGCTCCGTCTGCGGAGCGTGCGTAGTGCCGCCTGGCTCCGCCAGCTCCGCAAAATGCAGAGTAGGCGGCACTACGCACACTCCCCATACCTCCAAGGACGCATCTGTCGTCAGTATGTGAGGGGATGGAACACTTGCGAAGGATAGACCTCGGCATAAGTTTTGTCGATTCGACTACCAACGCACTGCCTCCTTCATTTCTCGAGTGACCAGTATTTTGTCGTCGAACGATCCGTGCACCTGTTGCCACTGGAGGTCCAGTTGCTCCTGCAGGGGGCGCATCCGGAGCCTGCAGTGCGGGATCAGGGGGATACAGGATGACATTACCCCCAATAGCGACTTGTAGCTGCGTACAGAAAGACACTTTTTTCTGTGAAGGTTTTCTGCTAATCTGTGCAGTTTCTGAAGCCT
This sequence comes from Lissotriton vulgaris, assembly GCF_964263255.1. NCBI lineage: Eukaryota > Metazoa > Chordata > Amphibia > Caudata > Salamandridae > Lissotriton > Lissotriton vulgaris. The sequence continues at coordinate 69,505 of NW_028243494.1, read as the reverse complement.
CTCCTGGGTCGGAAATGCCTTTGAAAGTTGTGAATCCAATATCGCTCCTAGGAATCGCGCTGTCCGTGACGGCAGCAGTGTGGATTTCTCCTTGTTCAAGGTGAGACCCAGATTCTGGAACAGAGTGGTGCAAGCCTGCACCGCGTCCTGCGCTAATGTTCTGGTCGGAGCCTTCAGTAACCAATCGTCCAGGTAAGGGAAGACCTGGAAGTGGTTTTTTCTCAGAAATGCTGCGACAGGTGCCAGCACCTTCGTAAAAATCCTTGGAGCAGAGCGAAGGCCGAATGGCAAGACCCTGAACTGAAAATGGCTCTTGGCTACTGTAAAGCTTAGGAACCTTCTGTGCGCTGGGTGAATTGGGACATGGAAGTACGCGTCCTCCAGATCGAGTGTGGCCATATAATCCCCCGGGTTGATCATCTTCAAAACATCCTGTAGGGATACCATCCTGAAGGATAGGGAGATGAGATAGGCATTTAGCTCCCTGAGGTCCAGGATGGGACGCCATTTCTCCTGCGTTTTTCTCACCAGGAAGAACCTGGAGTAGAAACCCTGGCCCAGTTGATTGGAGGGGACCGGTTTTATCGCTCCTTTGCGGAGCATCTGTTGTATCTCTAGCCGTAGGAGATGGAGATGTCGTGATGGTATGGCTGATGGGGGTCTGGGTGGAGGGACTTCCGTAAACTCTAAGGTATGTCCTCGTCGGATGATATTGAGAACCCAACGGTCCGATGTAATTTGGGACCAATTCAGAAGGAATTTTGACACCCTGCCTCCAACTGATGACTTCCTGGAGGAGGGAGCAGTAGGCAGAGCCAGGAGGCCGCTATTGGCGTTTAGACGAGTCCCGTCCACGGGCCGCCTGTTTGCCCTTAAAAGGAGTTTTGCGGTACTGGAGCGTTCCCAACGATCTAGCTGTTTCTGTGTCCTTCTTGATCTCCTGAAGTGTGTCGTCGATTAATTTGCCGAAGAGTGCCTCGCCGTCAAAAGGTAGATCAAGGACCTTATTCTGGATTTCTGGCCTAAACCAGGTCGCTTTCAGCCACCCCTGGCGTCTTAACACTGCCGCACCTGCCAAAGCTCTAAAGGACGTAGTGGCAATGTCCATGGCACAGTCTATGATCTCCATGGAGACCGCTTCACCTTCTTGCAAGGTCTTCTTGGCTTCCAATCCTGCTTCTGGAGGAAGCTGATCCAGATAGGGAGCTATATCGCACCACAACTGGCGATCATATCGTCCCAATATTGCCAAAGCATTGGCCGCGCGAATCAGAAGGCTTGCAATGGATGAAAATCTCTTGCCTGTGCTATCCAACCGACGTCCATCCTTATCGGGAGGGGCCGTCAAGGGCGCAGAAGGGTTCCGTGATTTTCTTTGTGCTGCCTGTGAGATTACAGAGTCTGGCCTGGGATGACCTGTCAGGGCAGCTGGTCCATCCTCCGGCGCTTTATACTTTTTGTCAAGGCGCGGTAGCACAGGGACTACCGTCGCTGGGTTTTTCATGGTCTTTAGACCCTCCTCCCATAGATGTTCCACAATTGGAATGGATCTCGTAGACTTACGATGTGTGTCTTTAAAGTCGTACAAGAAACAGTCTGTGGTTTGCGCAGGCAAAACCAACTTAAATCGGCCTGCTGCATGTTCCATTAGTTGGTGAAAACTACCAATGTCAGCAGGAGGAGAATCACCCAGGTCCTGGTGTGGCGAAGCTTGATCCGGGTGGATGTAATCATTGTATTCATCTCCATCCTGATCCGAGTCCGGATGATTATCGGACGACACATCCGTGTCACGATCATGATCCCCATCCGGATCATCTGCTGGTTCAGACGGAACCTGAGGCACTGGCCACTGTGGTTGAGGAGGAGACTGCACTGGGTGTACAGGTGGGACAACTGAAGAGTGGTCTTTAACTGGTGTTGACGGAGTAGATTTCCTCGGCGCTGGGCGCTCAGCCTTGGATTTATAGTCTTGCAACATCTGGTGCAGGTCATGTAGGAAGGATGTCGGAACTGAAACCATGCCCTGTGATTCATATTCCCTTGGGTTGTCAGTTTGTGGGTAGTAACCCCCACCTTGATCAAATGCCTCCTCTGAGTCAGTCTCTTGACTTTTAATGAGAAGCTGAGATCGGCTATTCGCATAATCAAAGCCATCTTGACCGTCTCCTTCAGAGTCCTCTTGATCCAGCAACATTGTGGGAGGTAATGAGGTCACTCTCCTTGGGGATGTCATTTCAGGCGTGATCCTCGTAAGAGAAATCGTCACCCGTCTCTCTGAAGACAGTATTGTAAGTTGTACCGCCGATGCCGGTGAAACCCTCGTCGACGAGATAGGAACTGTAGAAGTCGTCGATGACACCACCGACGACGAGCCCGCCGTCGATGTCGAAATTGTTGTCGTCGTCGAAGCACTCCTCGACAACATGACCGTCGTCGACACCGTCGTCGACGCCGTCGTCGGCGTTGTCGTCGTCGCCGATGCCGTCGTCGACGTCGTCGTCAGCACTGCCGTCGTCGACACCGCCGTCGACGACGATGGTTTCTTCGTCGACGATGTCTTTGTCTTCGTCGACGATGTCGTCGGCAAACCGCCCGTCGACGCCGTAGTCGTCGAGCTCTTCTTCGACGACGACGGAGCTTTAGCCGCCGACGCTCCCGTCGACGAGCCCGTCAAGGGAACCAATTGGATCTTGGGCTTCATTTTTGTCGTCGACGGAGCCACCGTCGACGAAGTCTTCGTCGTAGAGGACTTGGAACTCCTCTCAGAAGAGTGTGATGAGGGTCTCTTGAAGGCTGGGTCTGTCTTCTCACCCTTAGGAGGCGAAACCAGTTCTGCTTTGCCCGACACACTGTGGTGGGGGGAACCTCCTGAACCCCGGCCATCAGACTCCCTGGGGGTCTTCTTTGAAGCCTTAGAGGGGCGCCCAGTAGAGGAAGATGGGGAACCTCTACCCCTTTTCACTGACCTTCTAGAAGAAGCGCAGGACACCGATTCCTCCTCATCACTGGAAACTCCATGTTTCCTCTCTTTCTGCTTCTGCAACCACGTAAGAAGCCTTCCAGCACGATCTCTCAAGGTCTTGGTGGAGAGAGTGCGGCAAATTCGACAGTCCTCTGCCTTGTGATCAGGATACAGGCAGTAAATACAATCCTTGTGTTTGTCTTCCACAAACAGCCTTTTCTTCCCACAGGTGGAACAGGGTTTAAAAAGGGCTTTTTTCATCTCAACTTCAGCCATTTTGATGAAGAAAGGGTTTTCCTGAAGAATCTGAAGAAAAGTCTGAAGAAATATCTGTAGAAATGAGTTGTAAAGAGTAGAAATAGAGCAGAGCTCAATGGAGACTCCCTAGCACAACGTGCGGTAGAAAATCTGAGGCTCTGAGGTTCCTTCAGGAAGGTTCTAAGGGTGAGGCTCTTCTGATTGGCTGACGCCTAGAGTTTGGTTTCTTTTACAAAAAGAGGCTGATATGTTACAAAAGGGAATGAGGCCTAGGTCTTTCCTTTCTCTTTTGTACCTACTACTATGATATTTTTTATTACCAAGACTCCCAGTCCGACGACGGGGAATGATACAAAGCATGGGAATCTATGAAAGTTCCAATACTGGGGCAAGGAGAATATACCCCCAGGTACTACTCCCAGACCTCCTGTTACCACTAGTGGTAATCCCCCAGGTGGTGGGAGTGCCCCCAAGAATGTGGTGGGCATTACTCTGGGAAACCAGGTGGACCATGGCCTAGCCAGGTCCCCTAACACAACTCTTGTCTGTGAGACTGGCATGGGGTTTGTCAACTTCACTACTGGTTCCCACATTTTGGGGAAGTATAGACAAGAGCCCCTTATCAATGGTCAGGAAGTTGAGGCATACAGAGACACAGGGGCCAGCATCACCATGGTGATTTACCATCTAGTCCCCTCTGCTCAACTGACCCCTGGTTTCATTTATCAGGTGACAGACATTCCTGGAGTGAAAAGAAGGCATCCCATGGCAGTAGTCGAGCTCAGCTGGGGTAATGTCACAGGGCCCATGAGAGTGGCAGTGACAGACACCCTACCTGTAGATTGCTTGCTGGGGAATGACCTGGAACTCTCAGCATGGGCTGAGGTGGAGCAAGAAACCCACTCTAGGATGATAGGCCTACCCAGACCAGTTAGTGGGGCAGTAATAGCTACAGCCCCAGTCCAAGCACCATTCCTCCCTGAAAAGGTTGGAAGGGCAGTGGTAGCCACTGCCCAGGCTCAGACAGACTTTCCAGAACAGGATGGGAGGGCTGTGACAGTCACAGCCCAAACACAAACTGAGTGCCTTCCTGAAAAGGTTGGCAAGGCTGTAATGGTCTCAGCCTCTACTCAAACAGATAGTGAGGTTGTGAAGCCTGAAACAATGGATCACTCCACTCAGACAGAGAGCATTGAAGAGGAAGAGAAACCTCCCTCCCACCAGACTCTAGGAAAGGATCAGCCTCCTCAGGGAACTGATCTGACCCCTTGTGAAGGAACTGCCCCAGAGGTAGCCAGGCCTAGCCTGACAGAACCCCTGATGTCAGTGGACCCTTCCAAGGTGGGACCCAGTCTGGAGCAGGTAACCTGCCCCTCTCTACCCTGCCTCAGTCAGCCCAGGGCTGTAGAGTTCAGGGAGGCCTGTGGTGGACCCCAAAGGGCCCCCTGTCCAAAAGAACTTCCCAATCAGCAGATTAGGATCACTGAAGCTAGTAGTCCTAGCCAAGTGAAAATAAAACACACTTCTGAGGGATCCCCCTTAAACTTAATTAGGGAACTCCCACAGCTGGACACTGCTGGGCACAGCCAAACCTGGGGCATAAAAACCCCAAACCTGACCTGTCCCTCCAGTAAGCCAAACAGAGGGACTCAGCCTCCAGCTTTAGGTAGCCAGAGGTTGACCCTGAGAGCTCACAGCAACTCAGTCATTGGAAGAAAGGCATATAGGGTGAATAGTGATTGGAGGAAGATGAGCCCAACATTAGTGGAGCCTCACTCAGTACTCCATCCCAGCACCTGCCTTTTACTTTGCCAAAACACACCACAGGTTGTGATTCCCTATGGTGGAGACCCTCAGATACCCTTAGGGTGAGGGATTGCTTAGTGGACCATGATACAGGGGGTAACCATGCCAGTGCATGTACCACCTCTTATGGCCACTCAGGCAATATAGGATTACCTGGTCAAGGATAGCCTTATCTCCTTTCGTTTGGGGGGGGGGGGGTTGTGTAGGAAGGTGGATACCTGACTATGGTTGCCCCCAACTTTTTGCATGGTGTTTTGCTAGTTTTCCGACTTAGTTGACCTGGGACCCTGCTATTCAGGGCCCCAGGCCTACTGCTCTCTCTGTAAAATGGATTCCATGTACCTTAGGTACATATCTAATTGATACTGGGCCACCTTATCATACCCTGTAACTCAGGGCATAGGTGTACCCAGGGCCTACCAGGGGCTGCAGCATGTATTATGCCACCCCTGGCTAGCCATCTAAATCTGACACAACTGGCTGCACAACAGCTGGGGCAAGGTGGCGTAATCACCCGTTGCTTTAGGTGTAGTATACCTATATCTAACCCTAAAATGGACACCCGTATTCCTATCAGTCACTCCTATGGCAGGCCTTGACAATCCTGAAGGCAGAGTGCTTGGAATCGTGTGAGATGGTGCTCTGGCATGAGCTGAGCCCGTTTGCAGCTTGCGGAACCAAGTCCTAATAGCTGTTCCATGATAACGCGTACCATATACTCTTAAGTGCATTATAATCCTCGCGGTTATATGCTAACTCTGGTATCGCTTTATCAAAACATGTTGAGTAAGGTGTCATACGAATTGGAATACTAACCCCTCGCCAATTCTGGCGACGGGGTTAGCATTCCACCCTTCTAGCGGGACACGACATGTATGTAACTGTGAACCCCGGTTAAAGTTAACTCAAGCCTCAGCATCACAAAATGGATGCTGCCACCACAGACACAAGTCTGACCTCCTGCTGCTGGGAGTCCTTCCAGCGAGGGAGGCTTGGACAAAGGGTTTCCTGTCAGGGGCGGTGCTAGCACCATCCCAGACAGGTTTTTGTGTATCCTGGGTAGGCAGGGCTTTAGAGGAAGGTGACTGCAAGTGGCACCCCGGTGCTCACTATGCATAGGCCGGCTAGAACCAGTTCCAGGGGCACACCAGCCCCTGACCTGGGGAAAGTCCGGCATGGGAGAGGGGTGTACCCACCCCCCTTCCTGGTCCCACTCATATGCAGGACCTAGTCACGTGCCAGCCCCTTTTCCTAGTATAAAGATAGGAGCGGGCCCCCTTCCAAATTAGATCATCTTTGAATCCTGAAACTACTTTCTACGAAAGGAACTCTCGACTTCTTCTCAAGATTTCTCCCTTGTGGCTAGGGAGTAGTCACCCTGCATCCGCAGACACCATCCAAGAACACTGCGGTTTGCTGCACGTCCTTCCTCCGGAATCCGACTGACCAGCACGACGAGACCCGGCTTCCCTGGCACCTCTGACCTCTACCCACATCGTCAGCTCAGCTGAGATCCGTGGATGCGACGAGACCTCGAGGGACCGGCCATCTTCAAGACTGCACGACGCTTGCCCAGCACAACCGCCGAGGGATCCTCGAGTAAGTGCTTTGGGGTCCGAGAAGCCCCAACCCTGAGCAGCTCCAGCACTGAAGTTCAGCCTCCCAGCCTCCACGAGATCTGCGGGGGGCCCTTCTGCTCTTTGCTGCTCACCGCGTTGTCTGGCTACTAGCCCGCTGGCTTGTGGCCTTCCCGACGACGAACGACAACATCAACACTGCTGGTCTGGTTGCTCCAGACTGGCTCTTGCTCCCCTCCAACAGAGGAGCACCCCGGACCCTCCTCGTCCACTCCAGATGCCATTTTGAGTCCACCGCGTGGGCTTGCATTTGCCAAGACTTGTTGCCACAATCCTGGGTCCAGCAACGTCGACAGCAAATACCATCGTGGGACAGCTCGCACCTCCATCCTGGTCGCCGACAACGCCTCCTGGTCCGTGAGACTGCAGAGCCCAGCGTCGCCCACTCACCTGGTCGAGGTGACTCCATCCGGTGCCATCCTGGTGCCCATCTAATCACTGGCTAGTGATTCAGAACTTGGTCCCATCTGCTTACAGGTGTCTCCAATCTTCGATCCAGGCATGGATCCATCCGAATCTCTTCACTGGTCGCCTGCCAGCAACTTCTTCTTTCAGGCTCCATAGACTGCAACGAGGATTCTCGACGTCTTTTCAGACCTATGCAGCCGCAGCCCCTGGGCTAGGTAACCTCGGCATTTCGGTGCCCTAGCATAGCCTCACTATCCAAGGGTCCAGATGCTTTTTCATTTCAGCTCTACCTAGTCGGATTCGTCCGATAACACTAACTTTGTAAATTCTAGCAACCATAGACTTTGTCCCGCATCCCGCGTGAGAGTGCACACTCTGCACCCGATCCCCCTAGGCCTCCTACTAGTAATCAGAAGGTTCAGTAGTCCAGTCCTAGCGATCCTAAAGTCTATTAGAGTAGTACTTACCTGCTAGTAATTTCGCATTCCACTTTCAGAGTACATGGTTTTTTGTGCCCCTCTGGCACTTGTGTAAATTGTGCAACTTTGCGTATTTTCCTAAGAGCTTTGTATTGTGCTTAGCACCCTGTACTCATAAAGAGTCCAGGGTTGTTGTGTTCTAAATAAATATCCTTTTATTTTCATAACAACTTGTGTGGTGTCCTTTCACTTGGTGTTCAAGGGGTATATGTGATGGTATAACAGCTGGCTTAACACGCCCTCTAGAGTTTAGCCTTAAGACTGCTCTTGTCCATGCTACTAGGATAGCTGGTCTACGGTTGACTTACAACCAATCATCAATAAGGGTTGTTTGGACTGATACAAAGTGCTCACTAGAATAGTGAACATTATATATCAGGCCAACTTCTCACACTGAGAATAAACGAGTACACAATTATCCATTATAATCCTACATGGTGACCTGTTCTCAGGACACCACCCGCGCCGCACGGCCCCCCCAGCTGTGTGTGTGCCCCTCGCTGCTGTTCACAGTCACGATCTGCCGTTTTTGCCTGTTTCCCTAGCTCGTCTTGCTGGTACTGCCACACTGTTTTCCCCTGCTGTATCTTTGTAATTCTTTGTAATTTTGTGCATTGTATCCCGTATTGCCTGTTTCCCCTGGTCAGCCCTGCTCCCCGCGTTCCGCCGCCGTGATCTCGCGGCCACGCCCTCTTTTTCTCTGTTTACAAAAGGGGGTGGTGATGAACAGAGTGTCTGAATTGAGCAGACCACTCTTACCCAGTCCAAAGATCAGGGCTTGATCCATCACCGTTATTTATCTCACTGCCCCATCCCAGCTCAGAACCTGGCTATATGCAAATCAGTCTGTCCCTGGCCCAGTGCATCATGGGAACAGGGCAGACTAAACTACCAAGCCAATTCTTTACCAGAAAGGAGACAAGCTACCGGGGACTGGTTTCTGGCATTTCAGCCTCTTCGGCCCGGCTTGCTTGAATCCTGATGGAGCAGTGAGAAAGGGACTCATGTCTGAGTATACCCTGCCACACCTATAGTGGCCAAAATCGATTTACAAAAGGGGGTGGTGATGAACAGAGTGTCTGAATTGAGCAGACCACTCTTACCCAGTCCAAAGATCAGGGCTTGATCCATCACCGTTATTTATCTCACTGCCCCATCCCAGCTCAGAACCTGGCTATATGCAAATCAGTCTGTCCCTGGCCCAGTGCATCATGGGAACAGGGCAGACTAAACTACCAAGCCAATTCTTTACCAGAAAGGAGACAAGCTACCGGGGACCGGTTTCTGGCATTTCAGCCTCTTCGGCCCGGCTTGCTTGAATCCTGATGGAGCAGTGAGAAAGGGACTCATGTCTGAGTATACCCTGCCACACCTATAGTGGCCAAAATCGATTTACAAAAGGGGGTGGTGATGAACAGAGTGTCTGAATTGAGCAGACCACTCTTACCCAGTCCAAAGATCAGGGCTTGATCCATCACCGTTATTTATCTCACTGCCCCATCCCAGCTCAGAACCTGGCTATATGCAAATCAGTCTTTCCCTGGCCCAGTGCATCATGGGAACAGGGCAGACTAAACTACCAAGCCAATTCTTTACCAGAAAGGAGACAAGCTACCGGGGACCGGTTTCTGGCATTTCAGCCTCTTCGGCCCGGCTTGCTTGAATCCTGATGGAGCAGTGAGAAAGGGACTCATGTCTGAGTATACCCTGCCACACCTATAGTGGCCAAAATCGATTTACAAAAGGGGGTGGTGATGAACAGAGTGTCTGAATTGAGCAGACCACTCTTACCCAGTCCAAAGATCAGGGCTTGATCCATCACCGTTATTTATCTCACTGCCCCATCCCAGCTCAGAACCTGGCTATATGCAAATCAGTCTGTCCCTGGCCCAGTGCATCATGGGAACAGGGCAGACTAAACTACCAAGCCAATTCTTTACCAGAAAGGAGACAAGCTACCGGGGACCGGTTTCTGGCATTTCAGCCTCTTCGGCCCGGCTTGCTTGAATCCTGATGGAGCAGTGAGAAAGGGACTCATGTCTGAGTATACCCTGCCACACCTATAGTGGCCAAAATCGATTTACAAAAGGGGGTGGTGATGAACAGAGTGTCTGAATTGAGCAGACCACTCTTACCCAGTCCAAAGATCAGGGCTTGATCCATCACCGTTATTTATCTCACTGCCCCATCCCAGCTCAGAACCTGGCTATATGCAAATCAGTCTGTCCCTGGCCCAGTGCATCATGGGAACAGGGCAGACTAAACTACCAAGCCAATTCTTTACCAGAAAGGAGACAAGCTACCGGGGACCGGTTTCTGGCATTTCAGCCTCTTCGGCCCGGCTTGCTTGAATCCTGATGGAGCAGTGAGAAAGGGACTCATGTCTGAGTATACCCTGCCACACCTATAGTGGCCAAAATCGATTTACAAAAGGGGGTGGTGATGAACAGAGTGTCTGAATTGAGCAGACCACTCTTACCCAGTCCAAAGATCAGGGCTTGATCCATCACCGTTATTTATCTCACTGCCCCATCCCAGCTCAGAACCTGGCTATATGCAAATCAGTCTGTCCCTGGCCCAGTGCATCATGGGAACAGGGCAGACTAAACTACCAAGCCAATTCTTTACCAGAAAGGAGACAAGCTACCGGGGACCGGTTTCTGGCATTTCAGCCTCTTCGGCCCGGCTTGCTTGAATCCTGATGGAGCAGTGAGAAAGGGACTCATGTCTGAGTATACCCTGCCACACCTATAGTGGCCAAAATCGATTTACAAAAGGGGGTGGTGATGAACGGAGTGTCTGAATTGAGCAGACCACTCTTACCCAGTCCAAAGATCAGGGCTTGATCCATCACCGTTATTTATCTCACTGCCCCATCCCAGCTCAGAACCTGGCTATATGCAAATCAGTCTGTCCCTGGCCCAGTGCATCATGGGAACAGGGCAGACTAAACTACCAAGCCAATTCTTTACCAGAAAGGAGACAAGCTACCGGGGACCGGTTTCTGGCATTTCAGCCTCTTCGGCCCGGCTTGCTTGAATCCTGATGGAGCAGTGAGAAAGGGACTCATGTCTGAGTATACCCTGCCACACCTATAGTGGCCAAAATCGATTTACAAAAGGGGGTGGTGATGAACAGAGTGTCTGAATTGAGCAGACCACTCTTACCCAGTCCAAAGATCAGGGCTTGATCCATCACCGTTATTTATCTCACTGCCCCATCCCAGCTCAGAACCTGGCTATATGCAAATCAGTCTGTCCCTGGCCCAGTGCATCATGGGAACAGGGCAGACTAAACTACCAAGCCAATTCTTTACCAGAAAGGAGACAAGCTACCGGGGACCGGTTTCTGGCATTTCAGCCTCTTCGGCCCGGCTTGCTTGAATCCTGATGGAGCAGTGAGAAAGGGACTCATGTCTGAGTATACCCTGCCACACCTATAGTGGCCAAAATCGATTTACAAAAGGGGGTGGTGATGAACAGAGTGTCTGAATTGAGCAGACCACTCTTACCCAGTCCAAAGATCAGGGCTTGATCCATCACCGTTATTTATCTCACTGCCCCATCCCAGCTCAGAACCTGGCTATATGCAAATCAGTCTGTCCCTGGCCCAGTGCATCATGGGAACAGGGCAGACTAAACTACCAAGCCAATTCTTTACCAGAAAGGAGACAAGCTACCGGGGACCGGTTTCTGGCATTTCAGCCTCTTCGGCCCGGCTTGCTTGAATCCTGATGGAGCAGTGAGAAAGGGACTCATGTCTGAGTATACCCTGCCACACCTATAGTGGCCAAAATCGATTTACAAAAGGGGGTGGTGATGAACAGAGTGTCTGAATTGAGCAGACCACTCTTACCCAGTCCAAAGATCAGGGCTTGATCCATCACCGTTATTTATCTCACTGCCCCATCCCAGCTCAGAACCTGGCTATATGCAAATCAGTCTGTCCCTGGCCCAGTGCATCATGGGAACAGGGCAGACTAAACTACCAAGCCAATTCTTTACCAGAAAGGAGACAAGCTACCGGGGACCGGTTTCTGGCATTTCAGCCTCTTCGGCCCGGCTTGCTTGAATCCTGATGGAGCAGTGAGAAAGGGACTCATGTCTGAGTATACCCTGCCACACCTATAGTGGCCAAAATCGATTTACAAAAGGGGGTGGTGATGAACGGAGTGTCTGAATTGAGCAGACCACTCTTACCCAGTCCAAAGATCAGGGCTTGATCCATCACCGTTATTTATCTCACTGCCCCATCCCAGCTCAGAACCTGGCTATATGCAAATCAGTCTGTCCCTGGCCCAGTGCATCATGGGAACAGGGCAGACTAAACTACCAAGCCAATTCTTTACCAGAAAGGAGACAAGCTACCGGGGACCGGTTTCTGGCATTTCAGCCTCTTCGGCCCGGCTTGCTTGAATCCTGATGGAGCAGTGAGAAAGGGACTCATGTCTGAGTATACCCTGCCACACCTATAGTGGCCAAAATCGATTTACAAAAGGGGGTGGTGATGAACAGAGTGTCTGAATTGAGCAGACCACTCTTACCCAGTCCAAAGATCAGGGCTTGATCCATCACCGTTATTTATCTCACTGCCCCATCCCAGCTCAGAACCTGGCTATATGCAAATCAGTCTGTCCCTGGCCCAGTGCATCATGGGAACAGGGCAGACTAAACTACCAAGCCAATTCTTTACCAGAAAGGAGACAAGCTACCGGGGACCGGTTTCTGGCATTTCAGCCTCTTCGGCCCGGCTTGCTTGAATCCTGATGGAGCAGTGAGAAAGGGACTCATGTCTGAGTATACCCTGCCACACCTATAGTGGCCAAAATCGATTTACAAAAGGGGGTGGTGATGAACAGAGTGTCTGAATTGAGCAGACCACTCTTACCCAGTCCAAAGATCAGGGCTTGATCCATCACCGTTATTTATCTCACTGCCCCATCCCAGCTCAGAACCTGGCTATATGCAAATTAGTCTGTCCCTGGCCCAGTGCATCATGGGAACAGGGCAGACTAAACTACCAAGCCAATTCTTTACCAGAAAGGAGACAAGCTACCGGGGACCGGTTTCTGGCATTTCAGCCTCTTCGGCCCGGCTTGCTTGAATCCTGATGGAGCAGTGAGAAAGGGACTCATGTCTGAGTATACCCTGCCACACCTATAGTGGCCAAAATCGATTTACAAAAGGGGGTGGTGATGAACAGAGTGTCTGAATTGAGCAGACCACTCTTACCCAGTCCAAAGATCAGGGCTTGATCCATCACCGTTATTTATCTCACTGCCCCATCCCAGCTCAGAACCTGGCTATATGCAAATCAGTCTGTCCCTGGCCCAGTGCATCATGGGAACAGGGCAGACTAAACTACCAAGCCAATTCTTTACCAGAAAGGAGACAAGCTACCGGGGACCGGTTTCTGGCATTTCAGCCTCTTCGGCCCGGCTTGCTTGAATCCTGATGGAGCAGTGAGAAAGGGACTCATGTCTGAGTATACCCTGCCACACCTATAGTGGCCAAAATCGATTTACAAAAGGGGGTGGTGATGAACAGAGTGTCTGAATTGAGCAGACCACTCTTACCCAGTCCAAAGATCAGGGCTTGATCCATCACCGTTATTTATCTCACTGCCCCATCCCAGCTCAGAACCTGGCTATATGCAAATCAGTCTGTCCCTGGCCCAGTGCATCATGGGAACAGGGCAGACTAAACTACCAAGCCAATTCTTTACCAGAAAGGAGACAAGCTACCGGGGACCGGTTTCTGGCATTTCAGCCTCTTCGGCCCGGCTTGCTTGAATCCTGATGGATTACAACCCTTGTTGTAAATACTCTTTTTCTCTGTGGCCTCCCCCCTCCCACCTCCCAGCTGCTCCTCCCTCCCACTTGTCCTTAAATGGCGACCGCGCGGCGCAGGTGAGTGTGACCTGTTCTCAGGACAACCCCGCACCGCACGGCCCCCCAGCTGTGTGTGTGCCCCTCGCTGCTGCTCACAGTCACGATCTGCCGTTTTTGCCTGTTTCCCTAGCTCGTCTTGCTGGTACTGCCTCACTGTTTTCCCCTGCTGTAACTTTGTAATTCTTTGTAATTTTGTGCATTGTATCCCGTATTGCCTGTTTCCCCTGGTTAGCCCCGCTCCCCGCTTGCCGTCGCCGTGATCTCGCGGCCACGCCCCCTTTTTCTCCGTGTCCTCCCTGCTCCCGCCTCCCAGCTGCTCCTTCCTCCCACTTGTCCTTAAATGGCGACCGTGCGGCTCAGGTGAGTGTGACCTGTGCTCAGGACACCCTTGCGCCGCACGGCCCCCCAGCGGTGTGTGTGCCCCTCGCTGCTGCTCACAGTCACGATCTGCCGTTTTTGCCTGTTTCCCTAGCTCGTCTTGCTGGTACTGCCTCACTGTTTTCCCCTGCTGTATCTTTGTAATTCTTTGTAATTGTGTGCATTGTATCCCGTATTTCCTGTTTCCCCTGGTTAGCCCCACTCCCCGCTTGCCGCCGCCGTGATCTCACGGCCACGCCCCCTTTGTCTCCGTGTCCTCCCCGCTCCCGCCTCCCAGCTGCTCCTGCCTCCCACTTGTCCTTAAATGGCGACCGCGCGGCGCAGGTGAGTGTGACCTGTTCTCAGGACACCCACGCGCCGCACGGCCCCCCAGCTGTGTGTGTGCCCCTCGCTGCTGCTCACAGTCACGATCTGCCGTTTTTGCCTGTTTCCCTAGCTCGTCTTGCTGGTACTGCCTCACTGTTTTCCCCTGCTGTAACTTTGTAATTCTTTGTAATTTTGTGCATTGTATCCCGTATTGCCTGTTTCCCCTGGTTAGCCGCGCTCCCCGCTTGCCGCCGCCGTGATCTTGTGGCCACGCCCCCTTTTTCTCCATGTCCTCCCCGCTCCCGCCTCCCAGCTGCTCTTCCCTCCCAGTTAGCCTTAAATGGCGACCGTGCAGATGCGCAGCGGTCATGCGCAGCGGTCACGCACAGCGGGCGCGCCGATTGTGCTCCGAAGGCGCACCAAAGGCAAGCCCGTCCTTGCCTGGACCGCGCCCAGTGCCAGGACCCCTGGCCCCCGAAGATGTCTGCCCACACGATGAACCTACGACGCCGCCACCCTCAACGCACTCAACGCCAGCCGAACCCCCGCCTGCTACCAAGCCACCCCGAAACGCACCCACGGACCCTTCACCTGCCAAGCCTGCAAATTCACCTGCCTCCGGACATCCACCGCACCCGCCAAGCTGAGCACCCGCAGCAACCACTTGAAGTGCATCCTGCTCAACACCCGCTCCGTCCACAGACACGCCGTCGAACTCTGGAACCTGCTCGACACACCATCACCAGACGTCGCCTTCCTCACGGAAACCTGAATGAACGCCTCCTCAGCACCCGACATCGCCATCGCCATCCCGGACGGATACAAGATCACCCGAAGGGACCGCGTCAACCAGACTGGAGGAGGCATCGCCATCGTACGCAAGAAACCATCCGCATCACGACCGACTCCAATGACACCTTCTCCGCCGCCGAGCACCTCCACTTCCGGATACATACCAACCCAAAGACAACCCTCAGAGGCACCCTCGTCTACAGACCCCCGGGACCACACACACAATTCAGCGAAGACATCACGGACTTCATCAGCACGCACGCCCTCCCCTCCGCTGACTACATCCTCCTAGGGGACCTCAACTTCCACCTGGAGAACAACAAGGACCGCAACACCGCCGCCCTGCTGGACAACCTCGCAAACCTCGGACTCAAGCAACTGGTCAACACCCCCACTCACTATGCCGGCCAAACGCTTGATCCCGCCTTCTCATCCAGCTAGCACATGAATGAATGAAATGAAAATGAATGAAAATGCAATTCTACAGCGCGATTGCTGCCCTGGGGCGTCCAAGCGCTAGGGAACCAGAGGGGGGTGTAATGAGGCTGACAGAGACTGGGAGGAGGGGATAGGGGCTGAATGACTACGGGGATTTGAATAGATGGGTTTTAAGTTGCTTGCGGAAGGAGGCAAGGTTGGGGTTAGATCTCAGGTGAAGGGGAAAGGAGTTCCAGATTTTTGAGGCGTTGAAGGTGAACATTCTTCCGCCTGCTCTAGACCTTTTAATTCTGGGGACTGTTGCCATAAAAGCCTGACTAGAGCATAGTTCTAGGCCTGGGTGGTATTGGCTAACTAGGCTGCGCATGATTTTTGGGCCCGAGTCCCAGAAGGCCTGATGGGCGATACACATTGCTTTGAAGGTGACTCTTTTACGTACTGGCAGCCAGTGAAGGCAGGTCAGTGCCTCTCTGACTGGGGTTCTTCGTGGAATTTGCAGTAGAGTACGGGCCGCACAGTTCTTCACCAGTTGCAATCTATTCAATGTCTACTCTGGGGCTCCCAGGTAAAGGACGTTATTTGAGTCCAGGCGTGATTGTATTATGCCCTGAATAGCTGTTTGTTTAGCCTCCATTGGGAGCAAGGGGAGGACCTTCTTCAGTGTCCGGAGGAGTCCAAAGCAGGTGGCGGAGAGCTTTGTGGCCCGAGTGTTAAAGGTAAGATTCCTGTCCAGCCATACCCCCAGGCTTTTGATGTTATCTTTCGGAACCGGGGGGGGGGGCCTAGACAGGTGGGCCATAATGACTTGAAGAGGGTCGGATAGGCCGGGCCTAACAGCATGAGCTCCGTTTTGTCCCCATTCAGTTTTAGTGAGGACAGCGTCATCCAGGACTTCACCTCCTCCAGGCATTTGGTTAGGCCCCCCGATGGAGAGTGTTGGGCTTCCTGCGCTAAGGAGACCACCAGCTGTGTGTCGTCCGCATAGGAAATGATCTTAACTCCATACGGACGAACTACCTCAGCCAGTGGCCTCATATAGATATTAAAAAGCGCAGGGCTTAAAGAGGAGCCCTGGGGGACTCCACACTTCAGGGGTATGCTGGAGGAGACGGCTTGTCCGTCAAACACCTGGAACAACCTATTGCTTAGGAAGGATTTTATCCAGAGCCAAGCCTTGTCCACGATGCCGACGTTTGATATACGGTTCAGTAAGGTGTTATGACTGGCCGTGTCAAACGCCGCACTAAGATCAAGGAGGACCACTGCCACTGATCCTCCTTGATCAATGATTTTCCTGGACTCCTCGACGACCATAAGGAGGGCAGACTCTGTTCCATGCTTAGGCTTGAATCCTGTCTGGGTAGGGTCTAACAGCTGATTGCTTTCCAGATAGTTGACCAATTGGAGATTGATGTATTTCTCCGCAATTTTGCTCACCCAGGGGAGTAGTGAGATCGGGCGGTAGTTGGCAAAGTCCGAGGGATCTAGATGAGGCTTTTTTATTAGTGCTCGAACCATTGCCCTTTTCCAGGCAGGAGGAACAGTGGCAGAGTCAATGGATGCATTCACAAGATTCTTGATGATGGGTAGAACCATCTGGGATGCAAGTAACATTGTCTCTGGGGGGGCCGGGTCGGTAGGTGAGCCGGATTTCACTTTCCGAGCTGTAGATTCAGCTGCTTCTAGGTCCATGCAGGGGAAGTGGTCAAGTGTGGGTGAGGAGGCTAGCTCGGGGTCTGACCCTCCGTTGTTGTTATGAGGTAACGGGGAGGCAGTGCTGGTTGGGAAGGAAGTGTATATCTTATTCACTTTGGCCGAGAAGAATTCTGCCAGGTCGTTACATTGGGCAGTTGATTTCTCCTCGTGAGCACTGGAAGGGGGTGGTTTGATCAGGGTCTGCAGGGTTTGGAAAATTTCCCTGGGTTTGGAATTTGAGGTTAGGATCTTATTGGAGAAGTATTTTGTTTGGGCAGTTTTTATCTCCTCTTTATAAGTTTTTATTTCTTCCCGATATCGGGTTTTGTCCTCCATAGAGTAGTTTGAGCGCCATTTTCTTTCTGCTTTTCGGCAGTGTCGCTTTTTGTCTCTAAGGGCTTCCGTATACCATGGGGCTGTTTTGTGGGAACGTTTAGCCGATGATTTCTTGAGGGGGAGGATGGTCTCAAGGGAGTGCAGAATCAAGCTTTCATACTCCTGGTTTGCCAGACAAGGGTCTTCATTATTTGAGGGGAGATTTTCCAATAGTTTGTTTGTCCATTCATCCACTTGTATCCGTGCCCACGATCTCGCGTATCTAGTCGAGGGGGTAGGGAGACTGGGTTTCTCAGTAAGCCAGGTGAGGGGCACCAAGGAATGATCAGTCCAGGGGAGGGGGAGAGGGGGTTCGGTTGATAGCTCCGCGCAGTTGCTAAATACTGGGTCCAAGAGGTGTCCCTTCGTATGGGTAGGAGTGTTCACTCGTTGAGTAGGTTGTAGTGCGGCCAGGTCGTAAGTCAAGGTAGTGGCCGTTGCGTCTGATGGTGAGTCAAAATGTAAATTAAGGTCGCCTATGCGCAAATGCGAGGTGCTACTGTTGCTGAGAGACCACTATGAAATTGTTTCGGAGGGCCGGGTGGGCGGTATATCAAGGTGCCCGAGAGGCAGTGGTTGGGGGAAAACTCCAGTGCGAAAGCTAAGTTTTCACAATCTGGAATGTTTTCCATGATGAGTCGGCAGCAATATTGGTCTTTTACTATGATTTCTAGTCCTCCCCCTCTGCCGTCTGGGCGGTCTTGACGAGTGATTTGATAACCAGCGGGGAGAGCAGCAACCACATCAGGGTCAGAGTCAGACGTTAACCATGTTTCCGTAAGAAACAGCGCGTCTGGCTTGCGTTCTTCTAGTAGGAGGGATATTTCCAACCTGTGTTTGGGGAGGGATCTACAGTTTAAAAGAAGCATGCGGTATTCATGGCGTGGGGGTTTTCTCTGCCTTGTGGGGAGGGGAGCACTGCATTTTGGACAGTTGGCAGGAAGGGGTGTGGTGTCAAGAGCGTACCTTCGACAGTCATGTTCCATGGGTCTCAGGTCGTGGAGGGCGGCAGAGCTGTAGGCCAGGGTCTGGTTTGCCTGGGTTGTAAGTGGTGTGGCCCCTGGCCCGGTCTCGGCGCAGACGAGCTCAGACGAGCGCAGACGAGCGCAGACGAGCTTGCCTTATGCACGCCTTCGGCGCGCATTCGTCGCGCCCACTGTGCTTGTCCGCTGTGCTTCCTGAATGGACACATTTTTATAGGCATCACCTTCAGCCACTCCACCGGACTTCACTGGACCGACCACAGCTGCGTCCACTTCAGCTTCAGAAGAACAATGACAAACCACCACCCGCAACAGGTTCCTCACAGGAGCTGGAGCAAGATCACCTCCGAGCTGCTCACCACCTCCCTCAGCCAGAACCCGCCCGCCAGCACAACGGACCCCAACAAAGCAGCCTGCAACTTTACACAGTGGCTGACCGCCTGCGCAGACGACCTTGCGCCACTGAAGAACCCTCCCAGCAGACCCAGAAGCAAGAAAGCCACCTGGTTCACTGATGAACTCAAGGACTCCAAGAAGAACAGCCGCACCCTGGAGAAAGCCTGGCTCCTCGACAAGATCACAGACAACATGACCACCCTCAAACAAGCCACCTGCAAGCACCACCAGCTCATCCGCACCACCAAGAAGAAATCACTGAAGGAACGACTGGACAACAACGCCCACGACAGCAAGGAACTCTTCAGCATCGTCAAGGAGTTCTCCAACCCCAGCACCGGCAACAACGACATCACTTCTTCCCAAGACCTCTGCGACTCTCTCGCCTCGTTCCTCCACCGCAAGATCGCCGACATCCACAACAGCTTCGGCACACCATCCATGCACCCAACCAGCGAACCAACACCCCCCACCGCCACCCTCCGCACATGGACCACGGTGACCACCAAAGACACAGCCCGCACGATGAACACCATCCACTCCGGATCTCCAACCGACCCCTGCCCCCACCACGTCTTCAACAAGGCCGACTCCATCATCGCACCCCAACTCCGGGACATCATCAACATCTCCTTCAACACCGCCACCTTCTCGGAGAGCTGGAAGCATGCCAAGCTCAGCGCCCTACTGAAGAAACCAACAGCGGACCCCACCGACCTCAAGAACTTTCGCCCCATCTCGCTCCTCACTTTTCCTGCCAAAGTCATCGAGAAGACCGTCAACAGACAGCTTGCCGCCTTCCTCGAGATGAACGAATCCCTTGACCCCTCGCAGTCCGGTTTCCGAGCCAACCACAGCACCGAGACCGCCCTCATTGCAGCCACCGACGACATCAGAACCCTGCTCGACAACAGGAAAACAGCGGCCCTCATCCTCCTGGACCTCTCCGCAGCGTTCGACACTGTCTACCACCGCACCCTAGTCCAACGCCTCAGCAACACAGGTGTCCAAGAGAAGGCACTGGAATGGATCATCTCGTTCCTCGCAGGAAGAACACAGAGAGTCCGCCTCCCCCCGTTTCGATCCGATGCCACCGAAGTCATCTGCAGCGTACCGCAAGGATCATCACTCAGCCCCACCCTCTTCAACGTCTACATGAGACCCCTTGCAGCCATCGCACGCCAACACAACCTCAACATCATCTCCTACGCCGACGACACCCAACTGATCCTCTCCCTCACCAGAGACCCCGCCACAGCCATAACTAGCCTACACGAAGGGATGAAAGACGTCGCCGAGTGGATGAAGAACAGCCGCCTGAAACTGAACTCAGACAAGACGGAAGTCCTCATCCTGGGACCATCGCCCTCCGCCTGCGATGAGACCTGGTGGCCCCCCGCCCTGGGCATCACTCCCAAGCCAACAAACCACGCACGTAACCAGGGCTTCATCCTGGACTCCTCCCTCTCGATGACCAGACAAGTCAACGCTGTCTCCTCATCATGCTTTAACACCCTACGTATGCTTCGCAAGATCTTCCGATGGATCCCGACCGAAACCAGGAAATGAAATGAAATGAAATGAAATTGGATTTATAAAGCGCATGGCTGCCCGTAAGCGTCCCAGCGCTACCATGCGAAATTAAGAGGCTCTGAGGAGGGGCAGGGGAATTTTAAGAGGCTTTGGGAAAAAGAAAGAATTTAAGACATTTGCGGAATTTGCTAAGGGACGGTTCAGTGCGAATGTGTCTAGGGAGGGCGTTCCAGGTCTTTGCTGCATTTACCGAGAAGCGACGGCCTCCCGAGCGAGCTTTTCTGACTCTGGGGACTATGACCAGGTTTTCAAGGTCCGATCTCAAGGCTCGTGAGGGTCTGTATGGGCGTATCAGGCTGCTTAGGTCTTGGGGACCTTTACCTTGAAGAGCTTTGTGGACGATGCATGATGATTTGAAGGAGATGCGTTCACGCACTGGGAGCCAGTGCAAGGTTTTCAGCAATGGTTTTGCTGATGCTCTTCTTGGGGCACCCAGGAGCATCCTGGCAGCAGCGTTTTGTACTCGTTGTAGGGTGTTGATAGTGGCTTCCGGGGCTGCCAGGAGCAAAGCATTACTATAATCCAGTCTGGACAAGATCAGACCCTGAATTAATAGTTTTCTAGATTGGAAGGGTAGCAGTGGCAGGACTTTCCGCACAGTTCGGAGCAGGCCGAAACATGTGCCTGCCACTTTCTGGGCATGTGGCCTGAAGGTTAGTTCGGGCTCGAACCATACCCCCAGGCTCTTGATTTTGTCTTTTGGTGAGGGCACCTCTCCCATGCACGGGGGCCAAGATGTGGTGGGTAGAGAGGAGAGTTGGTGACCCAGCATTAAAATCTCGGTTTTTGCTCCGTTTAATTTGAGCTTGGAGTTGGTCATCCAGGAGAAAATTTCCGAGAGGCAGGCTGAGAGGTTGTCTGAGCATCCCGAATTTTGCGTCAGCGAAACGACTAGTTGGGTGTCATCAGCGTAGGTGACGCATTTAATCTCGAACGGGGCTACTACCTCCTCCAGTGGGGCCATATAAACATTGAATAGGGTAGGGCTCAAGGATGAGCCCTGGGGGACTCCGCACTGGAGGGGAGTAGATTTGGACATAATGCCATTTTCCCAGATCTTAAATGCTCGTTCATCCAAAAAGGATTCCAACCATTTCAGGGCCATTCCCGTGATCCCGAGTCTTGCAAGGCGGTGGACTTATATTTTATGGTCCACCGTATCAAATGCAGCGCTTAGATCCAGGAGGATCAGAACTCCAGACCCCCCTGAATCCAAGATGATCTTGCCTCCTCAGTTACCACTATGAGGGCTGTGTCAGTGCCCTGGCCTGGGCGGAAGCCCGTTTGCGAGCCACTCAACAGGTCATTGTTTTCTAAAAACCCAGAGAGCTGTTTATTTACAATTCTTTCAGCAATTTTTCCTAGACCAGGCAGCAGCGAGATAGGGCGATAGTTGGCCAAATCAGCCATGTCTAGGCCTGGTTTTTTCAAAAGGGTCTTAATTCTTGCTTGCTTCCAGCTGGGTGGAACTACCCCTTTAGCGAAGGAAGCATTTAGTAAGTCTGTTGCAAGGGGGGTGATGGTGTCAGCTACTTTTTTGAGGATATACATGGGAGTAGGGTCAGAACGAGACCCGCTCTTCACTGCGGTGAGCGTATTGCGGAAGTCATCCATGGTGATGGTTCCAAGACTGTCCAGCCGGGGTGAATGGATCGGGGCAGAGGGGACTTCATCACCAGAAGCGGGGACAACCTGTGGGAGGGAGTCAAGTATTCTTTGGACTTTGGTGTCGAAATACTCTGCAAGCAGGTCACATCTAGCTTCTGTGCACTCCTGGTTGGTAGTTGGAGTGGGGGATTTAAGCAGTTGCTTTACAATTTTGAAGGTCTCCCTAGAGGAGTTGGCGGATGTGTTAATTTTTTCCTCGAAAAAGGCTGCTTGGGTTTTCTGCCGTGCAGTTTTATACAGTCTTAAAGCCACCTGGTAGGAGAGCTTACTGTTGGCTGCCCAATCCTTCCTCCAGGTGCGTTCCAGCTTTTTGCAGTTTTTCTTAAGATCCCTCAGTTCAGTGGTGTACCATGGTGATTTGAAGGTGCCACTTTTCTTTGTGATCTTTTTCAGGGGCAGTACTGCGTTAAGGGAATTGGTAAGCCAATTCTGAAAGTTTAGGTCTGCTAACAGAGGGTCCGTTTCTGCCATAGGGGCCGTTTGTTCAAGGGCCTGGGTCCATTCCTCCACTGATAGTTTCGCCCAAGCTCTCTGTAGAGTTCGTGGTCGGGAAGCGTTTTTTCCTTCTAATGGAGTTTTCCAGGAGAAGGGGACCATAAAGTGGTCCGACCATGGGAGTGGTAGTGGGGGCTTAACCGTGATGAGACTGTTATTCGAAAAAATAGGGTCCAACAAATGTCCCTTAGTGTGTGTACTCTCTGTGTTTAGAAGTGTTATACCCAGTGCTTTGAGGTCCGTACTGAGGTCAGAGGCCGCCTTGTCAGTGGGATCATCAAAGTGCAGGTTCAGGTCACCCAGGACTAAAAAATTGGGCGACTGTGCTGCTGTCCCCAATATAGTTTCTAGTAGGGATCCTGTAAACTGTTTTAGTTGACCTGGTGGGCGATAAATTAGGAGTCCTACCACTGATTTGATGGGGGAAGTTTGAATATGGAATTGGACACTTTCAGAATCTAAGATACCACCCTCCTCGATTCTACAAGAATAAGTGTCTTTATAGATTATTGCCAGGCCCCCGCCTTTCCCTTGTACTCTGTGCTGACACTGGATGAAAAAACCATTGGGTAGGGCGGTGTTGATATCATAGTCTGAGTTCGAGTGCAACCACTTCTCAGTGAGGAAGAGTAGGTCCAGTTTGTTGTCTTCAATAAGAAGACTAATCTCCACTGCGTGTTTAGGTAGGGACCTGCAGTTTAATAGTGCCATCCCAATATCTCTACCAGGTTCCCTGTCATTATTTATGTCGGGACAGGAAGACGGTCACCCAGGCACTCGTCACAAGCCGACTGGACTACGGAAACACCCTCTACACCGGAACCACAGCCAAGCTACAGAAAAGACTCCAACGCATCCAGAACGCCTCCGCTCAACTCATCCTGGACATCCCCCGATACAGCCACATCTCCGGCCACCTGAGGAACCTGCACTGGCTCCCCGTCAGCAAGAGAATCACGTTCAGACTCCTCACCCACGCACACAAGTCCCTCCACGACCTGGGCACCAAGCACCTCAACGACCGCCTGACCTTCTACACGCCCACCTGCCAGCTCGTTCGACAAGCCTCGCCCTTGCCGCCGTACCACGCATCCGAAGAGCCACCGCCGGAGGAAGATCCTTCTCCTACCTGGCGGCCAAGACATGGAACTCCCTCCCCACCCACCTTCGGCTGACCCAGGACCATCTCGCCTTCAGGAGACAACTCAAGACCTGGCTGTTCGAGCAATAACAGACCCCCTCCCCCAAGCGCCTTGAGACCCTCTGGGTGAGTAGTGCGCAATACAAATGCTATGATTGATTGATTGATTACATAAAACTGTGCTTTAATGTTAGCTCTCTCAATGTGAGCCTTTCTTTGTACTATGAACTGTTCTTGCATAAAATATGTATACAATATAAACGTGGATTCAGTGTCTCTGTCACTGTGTATTTAAGAAGATGTTCATCAGTAATGCAGCACCTTATATCAGGGTAACAGTCAAAGGAATTGTTGTAAACACGTAGACTTTGCCCTGAAAAGAAATGTTTATCTTGATTCCTGTGCCTTTTTACATAGTCTGTTAAATCTCAGTTAAAGCTCCTTCACTTAGACATAACTGTGCACTTACTTGTATTGCCGATACGATCTTTTTGTGATAATCTTACTCTTTGATTTTTTGTTACAGGGTGGATCGCTTTATGCAGGGACCGGTAGCCAGAATTGCCGGAAATGCCGAGGAAATATCCGGGGAACGGACTAAGAGCCGAAGCAAGAACCTGAACGGCGGAGCTGGGAAGCAGGAACAACGCGTGACCTTCAGGTAAGTGGGACCCGACGAGCACAAGCAACCACAGGTGCTCCGAGGAGCCTTTTATAGGCGAGGACGGGTGGGGCTCACACGCGCTGCACGTTGCTGGAGATTCAGTTTGAAAACGTGCAGCGCTGATTAACATACAGCCAAGGATTCGCGCTTTACTTCCCATATGCAACTGAAGTCTGTAAGCGCTTTGGGGGTGAAACAAGCCTTGACAAAACCAAGACCAAACAAAGCAAAGATCATAAAACACAAAAGCTACTTTGCAACATACAAATGTACAATAGGAACGAAGAACACATACCATTCATGGGGTTCATGCTATCTTAGGGGCTCATTAGGATAGCGGGTGGACTTTGCCCGCCCGCCACCCTGTTGGGGATTGGGACCGCCCGCCATAAGGGTGGGGGTCCCGTGGGCTGTATAAGGATGCGGCTGCCACAGTGGCGGCCGCTTCCTGCATTTATAGGATTGTGGCGGGCGGTGCTCTCTGAGATCGCCTGCCACAATGGCATAAATGAATGTATGCATTTGCATACACAATGCGGCAGGCACCACGTGGTGCCTACCGCATTGTATATGCAAATGCAGGGGGGTACCACAGGTACCCCCCATGTGCACCCCCCACTTCCCCTTCACTTTGGGTGCCCGCAGGGAGCCCCCAAAGTGAAGACTGCATGCCTTTCCATGGCGGCATTGCCGCCACGGAAAGGCATTATAAAATGCCCATCATAATATGGCTGGCGGTTTCTGATAGATACCGCCACCATATTATTCTTTTTCCGCCCCGGCCGCAAGGCGACCGGGGCGGAAAAGCGGCGGACGGTCTTTCGTCCGCCGAGGTGCCCCCCGCCATACTAATATGGATGGGGGGTTAACGAGTAAGGATGTTGGGCAGATTGCCCCCGCCAGGTTGACGGTGGCTACCGCCAGCCTGGCGGGGGCAATCCGCCCGACATCCTAATGGGCCCCTTAGTGTCTTTGGGAATAGCATAATACTTGACAACAGTTTATTCTTTTCAAATGCAAGGATTGGGGACAGGCTCTTTGCATGGAACAAACCCTTACACAGATTTCCTTTGAGGATCAAGAATTGCAATGCAGCTCCAGAACAACACCCTCGAGCCATGCTTGTATTTTTTGGGAATTTCCTACTTCGACAAGCTCTCTACGATCTGGCTCGTCCTACCAACAAAAGGTCCTTTGATGGTGCAACTTTCTTTACCAGGCCAGACTTTGTACATGCCACGGTGGAGCGGAGATGGAGACTAAGGCAATTATTCGACCCCTTTCAGAAACTAGGTGCTTCAGTTTACCTTCAAAACCCCGCCAGATTGAAGATTGTCCATCAAGGGAGGGTCCGCAGTTTTATATCCGAAATAAAAGCCAAAAACTTGAAGAAATCTCTGGCCATATAAGACAAATGTAAAATGTAAAAACTTTTTTTTTCCCTTATTCTAATTCTATTCTTTCTTCATTTGCTGATTCCCTCTTTAGAAACATGTCTAAAAAAAGCCATCTTTATCCACAGGGGTTCACTCTGTGGGTTCACTAGGTTTTGCTCGATGGATGTCACACCCCTGGCCCGGCCTGGGTCAGGTAACCTCTATAGGTGGTGGTGGTGGGGGGAAAGGGAGGAAAGGTCAGGTTTGGTCAGGCAGGCCTTTGTGTCTTTTTAGGGATAAATGAAACTCTAAGGGCGCAACCGTTTTTTTTCTTTTTTAAGACGATGGTGGGTACAGAATACAATGTTTTTAAAGCACTAACGGCCCGATGTAGGTGGCCATTTACCAGCCGGTAACCGCTGAATTCGGCCGTTACCGACCGGTAAATGGGTTTTCAGATGTAGGGGCCTATATTTTACCAATTCTGTAAATTTACCGAATCGGTACATTTACAGAATCGGTAAAATACCGAATCGGTATATTTACCGATTCGGTAAATCCACATGTAGGTGGCACTCCTAAGAGTGCCACAGGCCCTTAAGAATCGGTATTTTACCACCCAATCCTATTGGGTGGTAAAATACCGAATTCAGGTGTGCATGCACATCTGTGCATGCACACCTGTGCAATGTGACACATAGACATGCCCTTAGGGCATGTATGTGTGCCACATGGCACACAAGTCCGGAATTGGGGTGCTAGAGGGTGTCAAAGTGACACCCCCTGCACCCTTGCTGAAATTGGTATTTACCGAATCGGTAAATACCCATTCGGTAATGCCCCTTGATTCCTATGGGCTTCAATGCCCATTGGAATCAATGGGCATTACCGAATCGGTATTTACAGAATCGGTAAATACCGAATCTTAACGATTCGGTATTTACAGAGTCTGTATTACCTACACCCCCCCCCCCCCTCTATTTTACCACTTCTTAAATACTGATTCGGTATCATTCGGTATTTAAGAAGTGGTAAAATAAAATTACCTACATCGGGCCCTAAATAAGCTAAATACGCTAATGAAGGATAAATTAAAGACTCATAGCTTACTTAAATGGGTATGCTAAAAATCTTGTCACTTAACATCTGTGGATTAAATGACATTAAAAAGAGGCAAACTGTCACATCTACTAAAATCTCTGGGATACCACCTGATTGGTGCCACCACACAGGGAGCTCAGATAAGAGGGGTTGCAATCCTGGCTAAAGGTGCAGGGAATAGCTTTACCCGGCAAAACAGATAAAAATGGTAGATGAGTGATTGCAGAGATTCAGGATGGACAATCTCAGTCAATGACTGTCTGCTCATTATATGGGAGTAATAGCGATGACCCTTCTGTAATTAATCAAGTTTCTAATGAACTTACCCATTGGCCCTTACCATTACTTATCTGTGGGGACTTTAATATAAACCTACATCCAGATTGGTCAACGGCAGACGACTGGAAGTATCATGGTAGGAAACCTAAGGTTTTTAGGGCCCTAAAGCAATTATGCCATACACATGGACTTGGAGATGGATGGCAAATCTTGAACTCCAATGACCCAGGGTACACCTTCTATTCAAACACACATCATACGCACGCAAGGCTGGACTATTTCTTAATATCTAACTCATTGAGATCCACCTTAGAAATAAAAACTACCACAAGTTTTTTAAGATCACAACCCTTTATTATGTATTGTAGACTTGACTCAAAGGGATCAGACACAAAGAATTTAGACATTTAAGAAATCCCTGCTCCTCGAGAATGACTATCGCAATCACATGAGAGACTGGAGTCCCAATTTTTTTAAGAATAATAACGGGAGTGCCTCAGTAGAACATGTTTGGGATGCCCTAAAAGCAGGGATCAGGGGAGAAACAATGCAATGCTCACTAAGGGCTAATAAGTTAGCAAGAGAGTCTCTCAGAGTATTTCAGGAGGCATTGCAGAGGGCTGAGGAAGACCTTATAAGGGTAACACAAGAATCCTTAACTACTGAAGAAATCACTAATATTCAGTATCAGGTGACAATTGCCAAAGCGGCTATTACAAACATCTTCACTACCAAAGCGGTCAAAAAGGCGACACCCACCGTAAAAAAGTGTACGAGGTCAGTGAGCTAGTTGGTCACCAGCTGGCTATTCGTATGCAGCAACAATCAACACAGAATATCATACATGAGATCCAGGACCCAGATGAAGGTCTGGTTTCTGACCCAGGGAAAATCAGAGATGCATTCTGGCGTTTCTATAGTAATCTATATACAGAACCGGGGGAAGCAGATTTAGAAAGGATCAATGAATATCTTGATAAAGATACATTCAATGAATTTGACGAGGAAGATCAGGAAAATCTAGAAGAGATCCCAAGTATAGATGAAATCCTAAAAACAGTGAAGGATCTTCCCCGCAGGAAAGCTACCGGGCTGGATGCTATTCCTCTGGAATTTTATGTAACATTTCTAGATCAGCTAAAAGATATACTACTAGACCTATGATATACTACTAGACCGCAGAAGAGGTCGCTCCAACGCTGCTCTCTGCTGATCCCTGCTTCGCTGCACCGCCAGACTGCTAAGTGCTTAACCTGCCGTGCTCGCATTAACCGGATTAATTATTTAATAATTGCACATAGATCGTAGCGCTAGCCTGCCTCGCCTTGTTTATCATTATAATATCACTGCTTGCGCTAGACTGCCTCGCCTTGTTCCTCATAATTATTTCACTGCCTAGAAAATACTCGTAGCGCTTGTCTGCCAAGGTGCGCTTTAACTAAACAATTATCTGTGCTGCCTGTAAAATTGTGCCTGATTGTACCAGCGCCATTACCGTCAGCTTAGCGCCATTCACGAGTGGTCAGCCCAATCCTGAAACTAGAATCCCTGCGGCCA
Organism: Lissotriton vulgaris; assembly: GCF_964263255.1. NCBI lineage: Eukaryota > Metazoa > Chordata > Amphibia > Caudata > Salamandridae > Lissotriton > Lissotriton vulgaris. Next base: position 40,825 of record NW_028243494.1, on the reverse strand, counting down.
TTTTAGTTGTTGTTGTTGTGCCCCCCTGACCTGAGCTCCACCCCGCTCCCGCCTCCCAGCTGACCCCCCCCTCCCACGGATAGTACTTTCCTCACTCCACTGTCCTTGCGCTGTGACCGCCCTGCTCCTCGCAGAAGAGGTCGCTCCAACGCTGCTCCCTGCTGATCCCTGCTTCGCTGCACCGCCAGACTGCTAAGTGCTTAACCTGCCGTGCTCGCATTAACGGGATTAATTATTTAATAATTGCACATAGATCGTAGCGCTAGCCTGCCTCGCCTTGTTTATCATTATAATATCACTGCTTGCGCTAGACTGCCTCGCCTTGTTCCTCATAATTATTTCACTGCCTAGAAAATACTCGTAGCGCTTGTCTGCCAAGGTGCGCTTTAACTAAACAATTATCTGTGCTGCCTGTAAAATTGTGCCTGATTGTACCAGCGCCATTACCGTCAGCTTAGCGCCATTCACGAGTGGTCAGCCCAATCCTGAAACTAGAATCCCTGCGGCCATTTTAGTTGTTGTTGTTGTGCCCCCCTGACCTGAGCTCCACCCCGCTCCCGCCTCCCAGCTGACCCCCCCCTCGCCCCTCCCCCTCCACTATCCATATATGACAGGAGTTCCCGCGCGCAGCGTTCGCGCCCCAGTCGCGCCGAAGGTGCGCCAAAGGTAAGCCCGTCTACGCCCGTCCGCGCCTGGACCGCGCCCAGCGCCAGAGCCCCTGCCCCTCGCGCTGCCCAGCCCTCCCGCATTACCTACGATGCCGCCACCCTCCTAGCCCTTAACCCCGGTCGCGCCCCCAACTGCGTCCAAGCCGCTCCTGGACACACCCATGGACCTTTCTCTTGCTACTCCTGCAAATTCATCGGCACCGACAACACCACCGCTACGGCCACACCACAGATTCCCGACCCCAACCACCTACAATGTATCTTGCTCAACACCCGATCGGTCCACAGGCACGCCATTGACCTATGGAATCTACTAGACACCACCTCTCCGGACGTCGCCTTCCTAACGGAAACATGGATGAACGCTTCCTCCGCCCCAGACATCACCATTGCCATCCCTGAAGACTATAAGATCATTCGCAAGGACCGTACCGGCCACACAGGAGGAGGAATCGCTATCGTCCATAAAAAATCAATCCACATCTCAACCAGCTCTGACGCCAATCTCGCCAACTCTGAACACCTTCACTTCCAGATCCACATCGACTCCAAGACCACACTCAGAGGCACCCTCCTCTACAGACCACCAGGACCCCGCGCAAAATTCAGTGAAGACATCACGGACTTCATCACTCCACACGCGCTCCCCTCCAAAGATTACATCCTTCTGGGAGACCTCAACTTTCACCTTGAAAAGAACAACGACCGCAACACCACCACCCTCTTGGACAACCTCGCCAACCTAGGACTTAAACAACTGGTCACTTCCCCCACCCACATAGCAGGTCATACTCTCAACCCTATCTTCACCTCCAGCAACCACGTCTCCTTCAGCCACACCACGGCTCTCCTTTGGACTGACCACAGCTGCGTCCACTTTACCTACAACAAGCCTAAACTCATCAAGCACCCCCAACCAACTCTGCAAAGAAACTGGAACAAAATCACCATCGACCAGATCTCCTCATCGCTCCTTCTAAACACCCCAGCCCACTCTTCTAACCCAGACCAAGCCGCCGCCAACTTCACCCTATGGTTATCCAACAGCGCAGACATCCTAGCACCACTGAAAAAACGTCAAGGCAAACCTGGCAACAAGAAGGCCTCATGGTTCAACGATGACCTTAAGAAGTCCAAGAAACTCTGCCCCTCCCTTGAGAAGGCCTGGAAAAAAGACCCAACCACCAGCACCAAGGAAGCCTTCAAAAACGCCACCCGCATACACCACCAACTAATCCGAAAGGCCAAAAAACAGCATTCAAGGATCGACTAGACAACAACGCCCACAACAGCAAGGAACTTTTCAACATCGTCAAGGAATTTACCAATCCCTCGGCCAACTCCAACGACATCCCCCCCTCTCAAGCCCTCTGCGACTCCCTGGCTTTATTCTTCCACAACAAAATTGCAGACATCCACAACAGCTTCGACAACCAACCCGGAGACCAACCCACCCAACCATATGCTGAACATCCTCCCCCCTTGAACACCCTTAACGACTGGAACCCAATCTCCACTGAGGACACCATCCGCCTGATGAACTCCATCCCCCACAGACCCATGTCCTCACCACATCTTCAACAAAGCAGACTCTGTCATAGCACCGCACCTCCGAGACGTCATCAACTGCTCCTTCAACTCCGCCACCTTCCCGGAAAGCTGGAAACACGCTGAACTCATCGCCCTTCTGAAAAAACCCACAGCGGACCCCACCGAACTCAAAAATTACCGCCCCATCTCCCTCCTTCCTTTCCCGGCCAAAGTCATCGAGAAAGCTGTCAACAACCAGCTCGCCGCCTTCCTCGAAGCCAACAATTCCCTCGACTCCTCACAGTCTAGCTTCCGAGCAAAACACAGCACTGAGACCGCCCTCATCGCAGCAACAGACGACATTCGAACTCTACTGGACAATGGAGACACAGTCGCCCTCATCCTCCTCGACCTCTCTGCAGCCTTCGACACAGTCTGCCACAGCACCCTTTTACAACGCCTCAGAAACATCGGAATACAAGGAAAAGCACTTGAATGGATCACCTCGTTCCTCACCGGAAGAACCCAGAGAGTCCGCCTCCCACCATTCAAGTCCGAGGCCACTGAAGTCATCTGTGGCGTACGACAAGGATCCTCACTCAGTCCCACCCTCTTCAACGTATACATGAGCCCCCTCGCGGCCATCGCCCGCCAACACAACCTCAACATCATTTCTTACGCGGATGACACTCAACTGATCCTTTCTCTCACCAATGACCCCAGCACCGCCAAAACTAACCTTCACGAAGGAATGAAAGAAGTTGCCGAATGGATGAAACACAGCCGTCTGAAACTGAACTCAGATAAAACAGAAGTCCTCATCTTAGGTACATCCTCCTCTGCATGGGACGACTCTTGGTGGCCGGAAGCCCTTGGAAAAGCACCCATCCCGACAGACCATGCACGGAACCTAGGCGTTATCCTGGATTCTTCACTTTCAATGAACAGACAAGTCAGCGCCGTCTCCTCATCCTGCTTCAACATTCTTCGAATGCTCAAAAAAACATTTCGCTGGATCCCCACCGAAACCAGAAAAACAGTCACCCATGCTCTGGTCACGAGCCGACTGGACTACGGAAACACCCTCTACGCAGGTACTACCGCTAAACTCCAGAAAAAACTCCAACGAATCCAAAACGCCTCAGCCAGGATCATATTGGACATCCCGCGTAACGAACACATCTCTGGTCACCTGAAAAACCTCCACTGGCTACCCGTCAATAAGAGGATCACTTTCCGACTTCTGACCCACGCACACAAGGCACTCTACGAAATCGGACCAGAATGCCTCAACTCACGACTGTCCTTCTACACCCCCCCCGCCAACTACGATCCTCCAGCCAAGCCCTCGCCACTGTACCTCGCATCAACAAGACCACCATGGGAGGTCGCTCCTTCTCATACCTGGCGGCTAAAACATGGAACTCACTTCCCACTTACCTTCGCCTTACCCAGAACCACCTAGCATTCAGAAAGCAACTTAAAACGTGGATATTTGACAAGTAATCCTCCTCGCCTCCCTAAGCGCCTTGAGACCCTCTGGGTATGTAGTGCGCTATATAAATTTCATGACTTGACTTGACTACATATATTTAAAGAGGGACAACCGCCAAACTCTTGGTCAAGGGCTAAAATAGTTATTTTTCCCCAAAACATAAACCCCCGGACCAGATGGACTCTTACCACCCTATCTCCTTGATCAATGTTGATTCAAAAATATACTTCAAATTTATAGCTAACCGTATCTCACCAATCATCCATAAAGTTATATCTAAATTTCACCATGGTTTCATGCCCGGGAGGGAGACCACAAATCATATCCAGAGAGTGATCAGTCTGTTTGATAGTACTGAGGTGGCAGGAGACCCTATGGCGTTAGTACTTCTTGATGCCGAGAAGGCCTTCGATAGGGTCTCCTGGCCATTCTTGTGGCTGGCAATGTCCCGAGTGGGATTTAAACAGGGTTTCATACAGGCTGTCCAGAAATTATATATTAACCCCCGGGCCACGGTCATGATCAATGGTAGTCTTTCTAAAGAACTGACAATATCAAGATGAACTCGACAGGGATGTCCGTGCTCGCCGTTGCTGTTTGCTATATACATAGATCCCTTTATCCGATGACTAGAATGCAACGAGGGTATAGTGCCCATATCGACACAAGGATATCTCACCAAGACCCTTAAATATGCCAATGACATTGCCATAGTAACCGCTGATCCAATCTTGGCCATGCCCATTATAGAAACGAAAGCCAAAGATTTTGGGAATTTAGCAGGGTATGCACTTAATCAGGGAAAAACACAAATAATCCTTAATAACAAATGTAACATGATTGATCCTCGTGTCACGGAGAAGACCACATATTTAGGCATATGCATTACCTCTAAACTAGAAAGTCTGGTTGATTTAAACTTGAAATCCATGCTGGATACAATGCAAAAAGATCTTCGCCGCATCGATAACTTCCATCTATCTCTGATCGGCCGGGTGAATGCGTTGAAAATTGTATATTTTCCAAAAATCCTCTATATGTTCAGAGCAATTAATCTAAAAATATCAAGCCCTTGGTTCAAGATGATGGAACGTATTTTCTCTAGCTTCATCTGAGCATACGCTCAACCCCGACGTCCTTACAAACTCCTGACACTTACCAAAGAGAAAGGAGGATTAGCCCTCCCTAATTTAAAGGTATATTATTGGGCTACAGTACTGCTATATAATCATGAGCTTTTCCACCTTGGGGGGACGGAGACTGGTTTAACTGAGGATGGGCCTTCTATCCACCAGCTAATTCTGGCCTATAGTAGTACTGGCTATCTCTGAAGATATCTCTTTGATAGCTATCATAAAAAAGTGAGATTAAAAACATTGTTGAGTGGATTCAAGGTGTGGAAAGCCGTAAGGAAATTGCTGGGCATAGGGCGCCTTTCATTTTACACCCCTCTCCAAAATAATCCCGCCCTTCCAGGTATATTTAGCGACGTATGTATTAATAGGTGAAATACAGCAGGAATCACTCATATAGGATGCCTTTTCTCAACAGAAGGGTTTATATTCCTTTGAGGAATTGAGAGAAAAGTACCACCTGGAATTGAGAGACTTTTTAAAGTATTTTCCAAATTAGAGGGAAGGGGAAAGGGGGGAAAAATAGAAAAAAAGGGTAGAAAAAGGAGGAAAGGTAGAAAAAAAGGAAAAAGTGAAACGGGGAAAAAAAAGAAAAAAAGGGAAAAAAATAATCCTGAACTTAGCTTTAAACTGACTACAGCATGGAGAAATGGTTGGATCAGGGCTCAAGTAAAATTTACAGAACGGTAAATGATATAAATAATGGACATTTGGTAAAATCAGGGTGGATATGACATTTTGTAATTACGTAGGGGGGGGGGGAAGGGGTGATAATTTTTGTTGTAAAACCTAATAAAGATATTTTTTAAAAAAGGAAAGTAATATTGAGGGATCAGGTCCTCGGGTCGAACTCATAATCCTAGACCTGAACACTCTCTCCAAACTTTACACGACAGTCAAATCGGGAACCATGTAAAACATGTAAATAAGACCCTTACTAACTACCTGGAATCCTACGAGATTTTACACATCTCCCAAACAGGATTCCGACCTAACCATGGCACAGAAAAAGCACTACTAACAGTTAGGAGGAATCGCGGAAAGTCCTTGATCTAGGAGGCACAGTGGCAATCATCTTGCTTGATCTAAGTGCCACATTTGATACTGTACATCTTGATATTCTACTGGATAGACTTAAGGAGGTGGGAGTTGCAGGCAAAGCTCTATCCTGGCTCAAGTCTTTTTTAACAGATAGATCATTCCAGGTATTCGAAGGCAGGCATACCTGAAGAAAGATCCCACTAACTTATGGGGTTCCACAGGGTTCATCATTAAGCCCCACTCTTTTTATTGTGTACTTGAGACCCTTGGCTGAGTTAGTCCTCCCATATGGGGCCCAGATAGTGACCTTTTGTGGACGACACTCAGCTGGTGGTAGCCCTCAACCACCTTTGAGCGTAGTCAACCTTGAAGCGTGCCTAGGAAAGGTGGCCCCCTGGATGGACCAATCATACCTTAAGCCTAAAGGGGATAAGACTGAGCTAATGATTCTTGGCAATGCCACAAATAGGCCCTCAGATGTGAACTGGCCGAACAGCTTGGGTCCAGCCCCACCCAATACCCAAAGAAAGGATCAAAAGCCTAGGAATCTGGCTGGACTGGTCACTTAAAGTTGACCACCAAGCAATACAAGTAATGGCTATATGCTTTGGAATCCTAAGGCAATTGAAATAAATATTGCCTTTGCTCCCTGAAACAGCAAGCAGAACTATGGTACAAGCATTGGTACTCCCCCAGCTAGACTATTGTAATTCACTATACCCGGGCACCCCGAATGCCACCACAAGGACATTTCAGGTGATGCAGAGTTGCGCAGCCAGGCTGCTACACAACATCCCCAGAAAACACTTGGCTAAACCAGAACTGAAGGCATTGCACCGGTTACCCATCTCAAAACGCATATTGTTCAAATCACTCAGTATTGCGCACAAGACCCTCTGGTGTACAGGTCCCATAAATAACCACTCTCTAAAGTCCTTCACTGGCCCTCTCGCAGCCTGAGGTCGGCCAACCTATTCCAAGTGAAGGTTCAGAGAATCCTGGGAGTACGTTCAGGAGGTCGTATGTTCTCATACAATGCATCCATTTTATGGAACACACTCTAAATCCAGCTTAGATCAATGACCCACCATTTTGCATTCAGGAAGCAATTAAAAATGTGGCTCTTCCAGAACTTGCAGTAAGACTGTTAACTTTGTTTGGTTGCAACTAGCGCTGGGATGCCTAAGGGTAGCCATGCGCTCTATCAAGAATGAATTAATAATATTAATACTAATTGTTAGACGGGACCCCTGAAGGTCGGCCGAGCAAGGGGGAGAGACCTCCTGACGAGGGTCCTCTCCTCAGATCGTACGGACGAGTGACACCCCCACCACAGATAGACACCACACAAAGATAGGTTCGTAACCCTTTTATCGGTATTCGTAAGCAGGTTATCTTCACACTACAGAAGGAACAAGATACCGGGATCCCTTCAATTCTAGTCTCTGGGGGAAGGGGGTAGCGGGACAGTCTCAGTACCAGTCGGGTACAAGGATATCTGGCGTACAGCTCTCAATCCTCGAGCTGGTGGTTTCTCTGGCAGGGGCCGCGGCAGCTCCAGCAGGCCTTCGAAGATGGTTCACGAAGATGAGCCGCGGCAGCGCCAGCATGACTCCAAGGATGGTTCACGAAGATGGGCCCCGGCAGCACCAGCAGGCCTTCGAAGATGGTTCACGACGATGAGCCGCGGCAGCGCCAGCAGCACTCCAAAGAAGGTTCAAGAAGATGAGTTTGTCTCAGTGTCTCTCGACTCCAGGATACAACTGACTTCCTGCTCTGGAGCTGCCCCAGTTATAGGTCTGGTGCCCTTTGATGTCCGGACCCTCGCACTTGGAGGTCGGGGGGTCCGGGATGAGTGAGTCCAGACACCAAGCAGGGGGTGGAGCCAGCGCCCAGCGAGGCCGGGGGCGATCAAAACCAGGCGGATGGGGGCCATCGAAACTCCTTCTCCCATTGACTTGCCAAGTGGTCTCTTTATCCCCTGGGGGGATGGTGGTGCCTCGATGTCGGGGCTTGGCTGGTCCAAGGCTGAGGTCGACCCGAGGCCACGAGGCCTGGTCGTGGAGGGTCCAAGATGGCGGCTGGCCCGGAGACGGGGGTTCGGGAAAGGCCCCGGGTCTGCCGAGAAGGTGGTGGCTCTGAGGTTGAGTTCTGTCGGGGAAGAGCCGTGGGCGGCACGGAGGGGCGGAAGGGACGGCTCTCGTTCGGGGAACAGAGGTAGCGGTAGCCCGGGACCCGCCATGCGGGAGGGGGCGGACCACGCCACGAGGCCAGTTCCAACATGCGTCCCCCCCAGCTGAAGGCAGGGAGAGTCACCCATCCTCTTGGGTAGTCTCCTCGCCGAGGCGGAAGAAGCGGGACAGGCCGTCTGCATTGGCGTGGACGTTGCCGGGGCGATGCTCCACAGTGAAGTCCATCCCTTGCAGGGAGATGGACCAGCGCAACAGCTTTGGATTTTCCCCTCGCATCTGCATCAGCCATTGTAGAGGCCGGTGGTCAGTTTGCACCCGGAAGTGGGTACGGAAGAGATAGGGCCGGAGCTTTTTGAGGGCCCACACCACGGCGAAGGCCTCTCGCTCAATGGTGCTCCAGCGCTGTTCGCGGGCCAGCAGACATCGGCTGATGAAGGCTACAGGCTGGTCAACTCCTTCTGCATTGATCTGGGAGAGAACGGCTCTGATGCCGTGATCGGAGGCATCGGTCTGTACTACGAATTCCCGGCTGTAGTCGGGGGCTTGGAGCACTGGTGCGGTGCACATTGCTGTCTTGAGGGTCTCAAAGGCGGCCTGACACTCAGGGGTCCAGTGTACCTTCGGGGGGTGCTTCTTTGACGTTAGTTCTGTGAGGGGCCCCACAATGCTGCCATAGTCCTTCACGAAGCGCCGGTAGTATCCGGTGAGCCCCAGGAAGGCTCGGACTTCTGTCTGGGTGACCGGAGGTTCCAGGCCCGGATGGAGGCGATCTTGGGTTGAAGGGGGGCCACCTGGCCACTTCCCACCTGGTGCCCCAGGTAGGTCACGGACCCTTGGCCGATTTGGCACTTGCTGGCCTTGATTGTTAGTCCTGCCCGCCGGAGGGCGGCCAATACCTCCCGGAGGTGTTGGAGGTGTTCGGCCCAGTGGAGGCTGTACACGGCAATATCGTCCAGGTAGGCGGCGCTCAACTCCTTGAGCCCCGCCAGGACCTTGTTCACGAGCCTCTGGAACGTGGCGGGGGCGTTTTTCATCCCGAAGGGCATCACCTTGAAGTGATAGTGGCCATCCGGAGTGGAGGAGGCGGATCGCTCCTGGGCGCCCGGGGTGAGGCCGATCTGCCAGTAGCCTGCAGTTAAGTCAATAGTGCTCAGGTAGCGGGCGGCCCCCAGGCGGTCGATCAGTTCATCAGCCCGAGGGATGGGGTGAGCGTCTGTTGCGGGTGACGGCGTTCAAACCCCGGTAGTCCACACAAAATCTGAGTTCGGGGGCGACGCCAGGGGCGGCGGCCTTGGGGACCAGCACGACCGAGCTGGCCCATGGGCTGTCGGAGGGCTCGATCACTCCCAGAGCCAGCATCTTGGATACTTCCGACTGGATGCAGGCGCGTACTCGATCGGGCACTCGGTAGGCTCTGTGCCGGATAGGGGGGCTATCCCCGGTGTCGACATCATGGAGGCACCAGGGAGTGACCCCAGGGGTGAGGGAGAACAGATCGGCAAATTGCTGTAACAAGTCTTGGCAGCTTTGGCGTTGTGCTGGGGTCAGGGCGGAAGAGAGGTTGACTCCTTCCACTGAGCCGTCCTTTTCGAGGGTCTTCAGGAGGTCGGGGAGGGGCTCAGAGTCCTCTCAGCCCCACTGTCGGTAGCCATCAGGAGGCTAAGTTCTGAACGCACAAAGTGAGGCTTAATTCTGTTGGCATGGAGGACTCGGAGGGGGTTCCTGGGGGACTCCAGGTCCACCAGGTAGGTGGCGGGGCCCTTGCGCTCCACCACCTTGAAGGGTCCGGTCCATTTGTCCTGGAGGGCGCAGGGTTCGACCGGGGACATGACCCAGACCTGTTGCCCCGGCTCGAACTCGATGGATGAGGCGTTTTGATCGTACCAACGTTTCATGTCTTCTTGACTGGCTTCGAGGTTGGCTTTGGCAAGTTCCCTGAACCTCCGGGTCTGGTTCCGGAGGGTCAAGAGGTATTTTTACACATCCGGAGGAGCCTTCTGGGGGGTCACCTCCCATCCCTCCTTGACCAGACTTGGGGGACCCCGGACGGGGTGCCCATACAAGAGTTCGAAGGGGCTGAATCCCAGGGACTTCTGTGGGACCTCCCGGTAGGCAAATAGGAGGCAGGGCAGCAACACGTCCCATTGGCGTCGTACGGGCTCCTCCAGGCCCACGATCATACCCTTGAGGGTGCGATTGAAGCGTTCCACTAGTCCGTTCCCTTGCGGGTGGTAGGGGGTCGTAAATTTGGAGGTGACCCCGCACTGTTGCCATTTTTTTTTTAAATCTGTTTTATTGAAACCTTGGCATACAGTTACATTTCTTTATGTGCATAAATCAAAGGGGAAACAACAATTGGAGTAGCTCGTACAGTATCAGAGCGAATGTTGGCGACGGTTGAAAATCCAATAAATGCACATGTAAATAATAGAACTCCACCTGTTGTCGTATGGGTGGACACTGCATGCACCAGACCATTCATTCCATTGTTTTATCACAGTGTAACTCGCAATGCCGTTCCTACCAGGATATCCAACCTTGCCCGCCCAGGCGGGCAGCCTGATGCCCAGCCGCACCCCCGGCGTCCGCAGCCTTCTGGTCAGTAATGAAGTGTGATGTTCCCCAACAGTGTGAATAACCATCCAGGCCCGGTTCCGGGCAACATGTACGTGTGCTGTGGACGGCTAGATTGTTCAGTATGTCGTTGCCATGGGGTGGAAGGTTGCGGCAGTGGCTTGCATATGTGCTGCACTCCTGTGTTTAGTCGCTGTGTGCTAGAAGTGAAAGGTGTGAGTAGGAAAGGCAGATCTAGCGTGGTCAACTGGGGGGCGACCTCTGCCGTGGGTGTCGCTGTTCCAATCTGGGGAAAAAAAACAGGAAAGAAAGTGAGGGTGTAATGAACCCAAACTCGGGGAGGGGGTGCTGCAGTGCGGGCCCTGTCTCGATAGTTCCGGGCGGAGTGGTCTCGTAGGGTGCCGCCCTTTAGTGCTCACGGGAAGGTGGTACGAGTGGTGCGTGATAACTCTGAATCCTGGGGTGGGAGTGCATTAGTGGAGTCGCCTGTGTGTGTGGCCCCTGCCGAAAGGTGGGGGGGGGGAGGGCGGAGTGGGCGGGGAAGCGGGGGGGGGGGGAGGGGGGACAAGGGAGGTGGGAGGGGGCGAGCGGGGAGGGGGTGTGGGAGGGGGGAGGGCGGTGGGTCTCAGGGGTGGTATTTCTTGTTTGTCTGCGCGCGGCTCTCGTTTCTCCCCTTTCTCACTACTCTGCCCATTGCCCGGACGTGTCCCCCCTTCCATTGGGGAGGAGTCATCCCCTTACATCACCCCTTTATCATGGCAGGCCCTGGTGAATGTTCGCAGGAAACCCTCCCATATCTGGGCTATCGGTATGGCCCTCCGCCCCGCCGTCTCCTCCCTACGTAGTACCGTGCCCTCTGCGGTCGCCCAGTAGATGAGGGAGGTACTCCAGTGTTTTGTCAGTGGTGGTTCTGCGGCTTTCCAGTGGCGGGTTATGAGTCTTTTGGCGGTTATCAGCCCCAAATCCCAGAATCTCACGTGCGCCTTGTTATGTTTCGTCCTGGTGAGGAGGCCCAGCACACAAGTGTCCCAGTCGTGGCGAACGCTTAGCTCCGTCCCTTTCGTCAACAGCGTGTTGACATCATGCCAGTACGTCCGTAGCTTGGGACATGCCCACAGCATATGTAGGAGATCCGCGTTTAGTAGCGTGCATCGTGGGCATTTGGAGGTATCCAGTCCAAAGTAGCGGTTAATCTTGTCCGGGGACAGGTATGCCCTGTGTGTGATGTAGAACTGTATGATTCTGAATCTCGAGTTGCGGGGAATGTGTTGTGGTCCCTCTAGAATCCTTTCCCACTCCTTATCCGACCAGTCCTCCCCCCTGTCAGTAGTCCACCTGTCCCTGAGCGACTATAGGGAGCTCGTTGTGTGGGACCTCAGCGCCTGCGTTAGCCAGTGTACGACGTGTGAACCTGCCCCCATGACGTGTAGGTATTGTATTAAGAGGTGTGTCTCGGGTTCCGCTGACATATCGCCCCAGTGTTCCGTTAGGACCCGTATCATCGATGCATGCATCAGGAATTGACCCGCCGGCAGTCCAGGATTCTCCACTAGCCCCTCGAACTGTACCAGGGTCCCGTCGTCATATAGGTCCGCCATTGTTTCAAGTCCCACCTGCGCCCAGTCGTGCAGGCGCGCTGCAGTCACTACTCCCCCTGGCCTGGGCAGTCCCTCCAGTGGTAATGCTGGGGCGTAGGGTGTAGTCTCCTTGGTCAATTTCAGTGCACGCTTGTAGCATCGCAGTGCCACTGCTACGTGCAGTTGCGTCCCGTGTGTCGCGCCTCTGAGGGGGTGGAACAGTGCGAGAGCCTCCGCATGGGTCACAGCTGGGACTGTTGAGGCCGTGTCGTTCAGGTTTCTGCCCGCGAGCCAGGCTACCACCCACTGAAGCTGTGCGGCGAGGTAGTAATGCTCGTGGTTCGGGACCGCTAGTCCCCCCGAGGACGTCGGGGCATACAATTTCTTCAGGGCCACCCTCGGTCTCCCTGCATTCCATATAAGGGTTCGTGCTAAGGCCTCCAGGTCTTTGAAGACCCGAGCTGGGACATATACCGGTAAGTTCGAGTAGTAGTACAGAAGTCTAGGCAAGACTATCATTTTGGACAGGGTGATCCTGGCCGGGACGTTAAGCGGGAGCGTGCCCCAGAATCGGATTTGTGCCCGCAAGGAGTTTATGGCTCGAACCAGGTTGCCATCCAGTATATCCGCCGCGTTCCTGTAAATGTGTATGCCCAGGTACTTAAAGGTGCCGGCATACCATGTCAGCGTCGTGTCTCCTAGCTGTACTGCGCACTCTTGCATATCTGGGTGAAAGGGGAAAACCCCAGACTTACCCCAGTTAACCCTTAGTCCCGAGTGCGTCGTGAATTCGCAGAGGGCGTCGGTGAGTTCCGGGGTATCCGCGTCAGGTCTCTGACGTAGAGGAGTAGATCGTCGGCGTACAGGGAAACCGCGTGTACCCCGTCTACCAATGGGATGCCCCACTCGACGCGCTGCATCCTCAGCATCTCCGCCAGTGGCTCCATGGCCAATATGAAGAGTAGGGGCGATAATGGGCAGCCTTGTCGCGTGCCCCGCCTCACCTGTATAGCATCCGATATCAGGCCCCCTATCCGGACCCGAACGGTAGGTGTTTGGTATAGGAGTCCCACCATGTCCAGATAGGCATCACCCAGACCAAACTTTTGCATAACCGTTCTAAGATACGGCCACTCTACCGAATCAAATGCCTTTTCCAGATCTAATACTATGCAACCCGATTGTGGCCAAGGGTCTCTCGCGTACTCCTGCACCCTGAATAACCGGCGGATGTTGAGCGATGTGCTGCGTGTGGGTACAAACCCGTTCTGGTCAGGGTGGACCAGGATGGGTGTATATTGGGCCAGTCTCCTCGCTAGAGTGGAGGCTAGTATTTTATAGTCCGTGTTTAGGAGGGCGAGTGGCCTGTACGAGCCCATAAGCGTCCCCTCTTTACCCGGTTTCAAGAGGGAGACCAGTGTGGCTTCGCTCAGAGAAGGGGGCAGGGAGGAATCTTCCAGAGCCGTCTCATACAGTTTAACGAGTTCAGGGATCAGGAGGTCCTGGTAGGCTTTATAGAACTCCGCTGGGAGTCCGTCGGGGCCAGGGGATTTTCCGTTGGAAAGCGCCGCTATGGTCTCCCGGAGCTCCTCAGGGGCAACGGGTGCCGCGAGGGCGGTTCGTTGGGCGTCGGTGAGTGCCGGTAACGGTATCCGACGGAGATATTCCTCCGTGTCCGGGGCGGGTGTGGGCAGGCAAGAGCGATACAGCGTTTTGTAATGTGCAGTGAATGCTCCGTGAATCTCTGACTGTGTGTGTAGGGGCATCCCAGTCGCATCTAGCACTTTTGTGACTGGTTTCGTTCGGTCTTCTCCGGCGATGAGCCACGACAGCAACTTACTGGGCTTGTCCCCCCTATCGTGTGTGCGCGTCGCATGTGCCGCAAAATTCAGACATCAGAGCCTCTCCAATAGCCTTTCGTGGGTCGCCTGCGCAAGTTGAAGCCCAGCGATGTCCCCTCCCGCCGAGTCCCGCTCATGTCGACTCAGTTCCTCCTCCACCCTCTGTAGGTCCTTCTCCACCTGACGTTTGAGATTCCCCTGTGTACCTAAACACTGCCCCCTAATGACCACTTTGAACGCCTCCCATTCCATTTGCAGAGAGGTGGGTGAGCCTGCATTTTCCTCAAAGTAATGCACTATATGTGCAAACAGTGAATCCCGGAAGGGCGCGTCTAGTAGGAGGTCCGGCTGCAGTTTCCAATTGGGGACAGGGGGGCGAGTACTCGCCCATGAGACAGTTAACATGTGTGGGTTGTGGTCCGAGTGTGTCCTACCCATGTAATGCGCGCCCGTCACTAGCGGGAGTAGATCATCTGTGAGCATGAATCTGTCCAATCGGGTGTGTAGGGAGTGGGCTCCCGAATAGTACGAATATATCTTGGCCGTAGGGTTCCGGTGGCGCCACACATCATGCAAGTTCCAGTGTGAGGCCCAGGCTATAAGAGCTTTCATGGCACCCACTACTGGCGCATTGGGTAGTGGTGGGAATGAGCGGTCCAGTGTGGTATCCAATACACTATTGTAATCCCCCCCAATATCCAGGGGATCCCATGCCAGTGTGCTAGGGTTGTGGACACCGTCTCGAGGAAGCCCTGTTGGTCCGTGTTGGGGGCATAGAGCGACGCCACCACCAGCAGCCGCCCATCTAGGCGTCCCTTCACTGCCACAAACCTCCCCTCTTTGTCTATGTGTGAGTCCTCTACCTCAAACGGGAGCCCTGGCCTCATCCATATCAGTGCCCCCCTGGCGTAAGAGGAGAACCAAGTTGCATAGATCTGTCCGCGCCATTGCCTGCGCAGGGTGTGTACCTCAGGGGCTGTTAGGTGTGTCTCCTGAAGGAGTGCTACCTGCACCTTGTGTCTCTTTAAGTAGGAATAAATCATGTACCTGCGTGCGTGTGTGTGTATTCCGCGTACATTCCAGGTACACATTACGACTTCAGCCATCAGCATACAACAAGTCAGTCACACCTGTTCTCCCCTCCATACCAAGCGCCTCCTCAAGGGGCCCTCCACCACCCAGTGTCAGAGCATCCCCAATTTTATCCGAGCAGCACTCAGAGAAGTCTAGTGAGCACCCCTGTAGGTCATGCATGCAGCGTTTCACAGTAGGGAAAAGGGGGGTAAACATTAACTGGGGGGAATACCATCGGGTCGGTTGCCAAACGTGCAGCCGTCCAAACATTCTGCAAAAAGTACGAACAGTCCATTCTGGGGGGTTGCTGCCCATCGCGCAGTCCAAGTGCCCAGTGGGTGTCTGTTGAGCGTGAAGGCGTGAGTGCCCTCCCAGGGGGGTGTGAAGTAGAGGCCTGAGTGGCCGTCAGGCTGGCCCACCGCCTGGTTAGTAGCGTGTCCAGAAAGTCATGGGGCCTCTACCCCGGTCGAGCCTGGAGCTGATAACCATCGCCCACCCATAGGGACCCCGCAATGTAGTGGCCCATGTGGCGTCGGTGCCACCGGGCAGCTGCTCCGCAATAGGCTACTGCAAGTATGACATTGTCATGTTCAGTGTCCGTCTCCACCGGGTTGTGCTGTGTCTTTGCTTCTATCGCTGGAGGCCCCGTGGTGTGGCACTCCTTCTTTAGCCATACAGGTCTGATGTTTGTGGGGTGATGTCTGGCAGCTCATTTGAGAGCTGCGAGTCCGGGAGACCATAGATCGCTTCGTCGTCGCTTGGCGATACCCTGGGGCTGTGGGCGGGCGGGGAGCGTTGTGAAGGGGAGCCGCTGAGCTCCGAGACCATCCGCAGAGCTTCCTGCTGTTCCCTGCGCATTTCCTCTTCCGGTGGGCTCGCGCTGTGCTGGGTGCTGCTGGCCGCTGGGGAGGGTGACCTGGCTCCGCGTCTCCTCTTGGACCTCCTGCGTCTCCTCGGCCTGTCCGAGCGTCCCGATCTTTCAGTGTTCTTATCCATCCCATTGTCCAGCCAGGCTTCTACGTCTTCCGAGGAGTCAAAGAAGTGCGTTTTTTCATTCGCTACCACCCTGAGTTTTGCTGGGAAGAGGAGGGAGTACATAAGTCCCAGTTGGCGTAGCCTCCGCTTCACCATTAGGAATGATTGTCGCTGGCGCTGCACCTGGATCGTGTAGTCTGGGAAGAACATTATGTTCGCGTTTTCGACTTGTATGGTGCCCAGTTTTCTAGTTTCTCGCAGGACAGCATCTCGGTCCCTGTAGTTCAGGATACGGAGTAGAAAAGGGCGCGGGTTGGAGCCGGTGTGGAGTGGCCTGGTCGGGACTCTGTGCGCCCGTTCCACCACGAAATATGGCGAGAGGGTGCCTTCTGGCAACAGGGTGCGTAGCCAGTTCTCTACGTGGGTGGTCGGATCCTTGCCTTCCCATTTTTCGGGCAAACCCACTATGCGGACGTTGTTGCGTCTCGCCCGCCCTTCTGCATCCTCTGCCCTGTCCTCCAGGAACTCCACCCTGTTGAGGAGGTCTTTAATCTGCTTGTCCGACTGGGCGACTCGAGGTTCCATGCCCGTCACTGTGGTTTCCAGGGTTTTGGTGCGCTCAGCTAGCTTCTTGTGGTCTTCCTTCAGGTGCGTGAGGTCTATGGCGACTCCGTCTATTTTCGCCTCCAGGGACGTCCGGGTGGACTGGATGGAGTTTTCCAGGCGTTCCATTGCTGCCAGCACCGAGTCCAGTTTGGTCGCCACCGGATCCGCGTCCGTTTGCTTCTGCGTCTTGTCCATTTTGCCCTTCTGGGACGTGCTCCCCGTTCCTATGCGTTTTCCGGCACCCCCGGACATGGGCGGGCGCTGGCTCTCGGAGGACCCTGGTGAGGCGGTGGTCTGTGGTCGCGTTGTTTGTCAGAGCCACTGGCTGGGGCTCCGGCAATATTCCCAGGGCGGGGGGTGCTGGATATGCCCACCTTGGAGTCTCTCGTGAGGTTGAACTGCGTAGATCGCCGCGTGGCCCGGTGGCGGTAGCTGGTCCGCTCGGTTCGAATTCTGGCCCAGGCAATGTGTGACGTTATGTCGCTCCTGCAGTGGAGTATATTCTGGGCTTCACGCCGTCTCCCCGTTGTGTCGGGCGTCCAGCTATGCCGTGGCTTTAAGGGTACCGAAGTCCGGTAGCGTTCAGCTGCAGCGCGTGTAGCGTGCAGCAGGCAGTGTCTCCCTGCGGCGCCTACCACACATTGTTGTCCCTATGGATCTGTGCACGTGGTCTGCAGCGGGGTCCCCTGGCTGTTTGTGGCAATGGCGGGCGATGTGGTCAGTCGGGTCCCAAGTCCCCCAGGCGGTCTGTGGCTCCCTCGGGCGCTGCCCCACCACTACCCCGTGTTGTGGGCTGCGGATGTGGCCTTCGGTGCTCCCTGATGGGTGTTTCTCTGCTGCCTGGCCGCCGGACCTGGCTTGTGGCGCCGCACGGGTCTGGGTCCGTAGGCTCCGCTTCACTGGGAGTGGTGGGCCTACGCTCAGGCGGGTGCCGTTTCTGTTGCGCCTCGCGCCGTAGCACTCACCGTGCAGGGCCGTTGCCGGCGGCGCCGGGGGTTCCGATCTCCGACCTGGGGGGGTGCTCGGGGCCTCTGATTGCTGCACCGCAGGTGCCTGGTGGGTGGTCAGCCTTTCGGGTGTCCGGGCTTCTCCCGGGTCCGCTTTCTCCAGCGCCGGTCCGCTCCACTGGTATAGGCCGATAGGGGGAAGGGCACCTCCTCGCGTCCCAGTCGATCGCGACAGCCCGGACGGCGGTCCCGGTTCCTCTGTAGTGCACCACTTCTCCGTCCTCCTAGTGTGGCCAGTCGGGTCGCCTCCGTCCCCTGTGGTCTGCCGGGGGCCGACCTCCGTTAATGTGTCCTGGCGCCGCCGTCTTAGTTCGCGCCTCACAGGTGTCCCGACCGTGCGGCCCTCGTTTCCGGTTGCAGCACCGGGCTTGCCTGCTAGGTCTTGCCGAGCCCGTGAACTCTTCCTCGGCTACGTTGGCCTCGCTGGTGCCGGTGCGGTCCCGGGGCTCGTTGGACCCTGATTTTCGGTCCGGTGCTGTGTCAGCGCCCCTTGGCCACTCGCTGCAAGTCTGGGCCGGCCAGGTGGTGATTTACTCGGATAAATTAACCCCTGAGTGCGGGATCACGCCGGAGCTCCGCTAGGGTGCAGCCAGTCTCGCTGCGCGCGTAGCCACGCCCCCACCCCGCACTGTTGCAATAGGGACTTCATGTATCGGGAGATGAAGTTCGTGCCCCGATCACTAACGACTTCTCGGGGGAAGCCCACCCTCGAGAAGATCCCCATCAGGGCTCGGCCCACCACGGGCGCTGTCACGGTCCGGAGAGGTATGGCTTCGGGATAGCGGGTGGCATGGTCCACCAGGACGAGTATGAACCGGTGACCTTGCGATGTCCGGGGCTCCAAGGGCCCCACGATGTCAATCCCCACCCGTTCGAAGGGAGTGTTGACGATTGGAAAGGGTTGCAGGGGGACCTTCAGTTTTCGGCCGCTCTTCCCGCTGGCCTGGCAGGTGGGGCAGGCTCGGCAGTGGTTGATCACATCGTTCCTCATCTTGGGCCAGTAGAAATGGGTCACCAGGCGGCTGTAAGTTTTGTCCTGTCCCAGGTGCCCAGCGAGAGGGACATCATGAGCCAGGTTCAGGAGGAAGTCTCTGAATCGGAGGGGGACTACCAGCACCCGGCTGGCCCCTAGCTCGGCAATCTTCTGTTCACTATTAAGGAGCTCATTGTCCCAATAGATCCAGTGGGCCCCTGAGGAATCTCCTGCGCTCTGGGCTGCGGCCTGCTGTCGGATCCCCTAGAGGGAGGGGCACGTTTTCTGCTCTTGGCGGAACTGGTCCTGAGTGGGGCCGCCTTCCTGGCGCCACTGGGCCAGCTCCGGGAGGTCGCGGAGTGGCTCCGATACTTCGTCGTCGGGCCCCTGTGGGCCGGCCTCCGGGGTGGTGTCCTCCGAGGTGATGGGCGGTGGAGGTTCGGGCCACTTGGGTTCTTCAGTGGAGGGGATGGCGCGGGCGGCCATAGATCGAGTCGTCGCAGAGACCCATTCGGGAAGGCCAAGCATCCCCAGGTGCTCCCTTCGTTCAACGGCCGTCCAGGGGGAGCTTTCCAGGTCGTTCCCCAAGAGGCAGTCCACGGGGGCATCGTCTCAAACTATCACTTTTAGCATGCCCGACACTCCCCCCCATCCGAAGGGGACGCGGGCCATCTGGCACAGGCTTTCAGAGTTGTCGGCCGACCGTACTGGGCATAGTACGTTGGGCAAGATTTGGTCTGGGGTCACCAGATGGCAACGGACGGCTGTCACACTGGCTCCCGTGTCGCGGAGGGCTTCGGCCCGGTGTCCATTGATGGTGACCCACTGGCTGTACTTCTGCGTGTTGGCCGGGATGGGGGCCCGTGGGACCATGTCTCTCTCCCCTAGACACACCAGGGACATGGCTGCGGGTTCCCACTCTGCCTGGTATTGTTCACAATCTTCGGCTTCTTCTTCGCCGTGTTCTTATCCCAGGGCGACAGCAGTGATCTGGTGGTTCAGCAGACCCGAGGCATGGCCTGGCTGGTTCTTGGGACAGTTGGGGTCATTGGTGTAATGACCGGGTCACTGGCATTTGTGGCAGACAATGTTGGAGCGGAATCCCGGTCGTGTCGGAGGGCTTCCTCTTCCGGCCGGGGACGGGGGAGTGCTGGAGGGGGGCACCTTGGCGGTGTCCCTGCCCCGATCCTGGCCTCCTCTTCCTCTCGCGGGCGGTGGGACCCTTGGGAGGTTCGGCCCTGGTCACCCGCCCAATTTCTGGGGATCCGGGTGCTCTCCCATCTATCTGCCTCAATGGCGAGTTTCCTGGGCTCGGTCAGCATGCTGTCGAGGAGATGCTGCCTGAGTTCAACGAAACAGTTATTGGAGAGGTGCTCCCACACAATGAGATCGACCAATTGTTCGTAGGTGGTAACCTGGCTGCCCTTGATCCACCCCTCTAAGGCTCCGCTAAAAAAGTTCACATATTCCACCCAGGTGGTACCGGGTATCCTCCTACAGTCTCGGAATCGCTGCCAGTACATTTCGGGAGTGAGCCCATAGCGAGTGAGAAGGGCGGCCTTCATATGCTTGTACGAGGTCATCTCAGCATTGGGGAGCTGTAGCAGGGCATCTCTTCCTTCGTTAACGAATCTCCCCCACAACCCGGCCCCCCAGTCTTTTCGCGGAACACAGTGGGAGGTCATGGCTACTTCGTAGGCCTTGAACCATTGCTGGATGTCGTCGTTCCGGTAGTACTCTCAGACAACATCTTTGGGAATGTGGACCTTGGTGTCCGGAGAGGGAGCGGAGCTCTGGTTCTCGGAGACGCCGAGGTCCCGGTTTTGTTTCCTTATTTCGAGTTTTTTTAAACCGTGCTCGTGTTCGTACGCGAGCTTCTTCTCCTCCAGCTCCCTCTGGCTTTTTTTCTCTTCCCGTTCGCCCTGTAATCGTAAGTGTTCCAGGGCTATCTTTTTTTCCGCTAGTTTCAGTTCCCCATCTAAGCGGAGTCTAGCCAGTTCCAACTCGTGGAGCCGGCTCCTTTCTCGTTCTCGGGCCTCCTCGGGAGAGAGGCCCGCGCTTCTCTCCTCCTCAGGGGTTGCAATAGTTTCCGTGGTCGTGGTGCTTTCGTTTTGGGGTGGGGCCGCTCCTGTCTCCACCCAAGTCTGTAAAGCGTGCTTGAGATCGTCTTTGGGGCTTAGTCCTGTGGTAGCGATACCCAAGTCTATGCAGAATTGCTTCAATTCCTTGTGACTGTATTCTTCCAGCCGTTCCATCTGGAATTTTGCTGTTGTTCCGATTTCCTTTGTCGACATGGTCGCTGTGTGTTTTTCGTTTGTAGTGGGGCGAGTTACTCTCCATACGATTTGCGTCAGCTCGAATCGCGCCACTGGCCACCAATGTTAGACGGGACCCCTGAAGGTCGGCCGAGCAAGGGGGAGAGACCTCCTGACGAGGGTCCTCTTCTCAGATCGTACGGACGAGTGACACCCCCACCACAGATGGACACCACACAAAGATAGGTTCGTAACCCTTTTATCGGTATTCGTAAGCAGGTTATCTTCACACTACAGAAGGAACAGGATACCGGGATCCCTTCAATTCTAGTCTCTGGGGGAAGGGGGTAGCGGGACAGTCTCAGTACCAGTCGGGTACAAGGATATCTGGCGCACAGCTCTCAATCCTCGAGCTGGTGGTTTCTCTGGCAGGGGCCGCAGCAGCGCCAGCAGGCCTTCGAAGATGGTTCACGAAGATGAGCCGCGGCAGCGCCAGCAGGACTCCAAGGATGGTTCACGCAGATGGGCCATGGCAGCGCCAGCAGGCCTTCAAAGATGGTTCACAACGATGAGCTGCGGCAGCGCCAGCAGGACTCCAAAAAAGGTTCAAGAAGATGAGTTTGTCTCGGTGTCTCTCGACTCCAGGATACAACTGACTTCCTGCTCTGGAGCTGGAGTTATAGGTCTGGTGCCCTTTGATGTCCAGACCCTCGCACTTGGAGGTCGGGGGGTCCGGGATGAGTGAGTCCAGACACCCAGCAGGGGGGTGGAGCCAGCGCCCAGGGAGGCCGGGGGCGATCAAAACCAGGCGGATGGGGGCCATCGAAACTCCTTCTCCCATTGACCTGCCAAGTGGTCTCTTTATCCCCCGGGGGGATGGTGGTGCCTCGATGTCGGGGCTTGGCTGGTCCGAGGCTGAGGTCGACCCGATGCCACGAGGCCTGGTTGTGGAGGGTCCAAGATGGCGGCTGGCCCGGAGACGGGGGTTCGGGAAAGGCCCCGGGTCTGCTGAGAAGGTGGTGGCTCTGAGGTTGAGTTCTGTCGGGGAAGAGCCGTGGGCGGCCCGGAGGGGCGGAAGGGGCGGCTCTCGTTCGGGGAACAGAGGTAGCGGTAGTCCGGGACCCACCATGCGGGAGGGGGCGGACCACGCCACGAGGCCGGTTCCAACACTAATTTTCTGATTGTGTTTTCGAGTTTGTATGGAATTAATCATCGATTTGATTTCAATATTTGATGCATGTTTTTGTTGGGTTTTATACTTTGAATGAAGTGGCTTATGAATGCTATTGGTGTATTTTTTCTGTGTTTACCCTTTGAACCAGTCCCATGTTAAGTTTTTGCTCTTAATGATTGCATGGCTGCTGCGACTTGAGTCTGGGGGGTGACGACCCACCAGCCAGTTATGGTAATGCTATTTCTATGCTACTGGGACAGAGCATGAAAGGAGTGATCATGCTAAAATCTTGCTTTTGAGCAGTTCTAAAAAAGTTTATCAAGTGCAGATCAAGGAGTGCATAGTGTCACTATAATTTGACACCCTCACATTTCTCATATGTGGTCCTGTTTTGATCTAAAAAGGAGCTTTGTTTATGGATGTTGCGTGAAAAAGAAACACACATTTATCTGCAAAATGCCTGTAATACTCTCACACATCACCCACAATATTCAAATGAAAGGAAATTAGAATTTAAATGGTATTTAAACCAATCTATTTAAGAATTATCAAAGGACATCAGGGCAAGGCTCTATGCAGAACAGAGCTAGCTCTATCAGGGCTCCCCCTGAGAGGGTGGGGCCATGTGCCAGGCCCACTTTGCCCTTGACTTACAACGTCTCTGCCTTCCTTCCTAATGATCGATGTCTATTAACTCCCTGAACATTCTGCTACAGAGCTGGTCGATGGGGTGTTGGCCCCCCATTCTTCATCGAATAAAATGAAAAGGGACTTGTCCCTTGTTAACATTTCAGCTGTTCCAGTGCGTTCACCGACAGAATATCGACAACTAAAATATTCCCATACCACAATATCGAGTTATAAATATCAATGTCAAAAATATCAACATCCTATATTTATAATGGTAGGTACAAAAATATAGAAACAAAATTTATCGATGTCATAAACATAGTTGTACGAAATATCGGTTAATTAATAAATATTAAATATATTAAAGAATAAAACTAATTAGATTTAACCAGATGCATGCGTTGGATGGCCAGGGGCCATCTGATGTCACAGTGGGCGTGTGCCGAGGGCCATCCAAAACACGCCCACTCAATAATTCCCCAGCACTGCAGCAGAATTTGCGCCACGGTCAAGGGGTTAATATACCTTTTAATAAATTTAACAAATAAACAGAATTAAAAAAAGTTAAACACATAATACTTATTTATATGTACAAACATATATATATGTTTACTTTAAAACAATTATTACATTATTATTTGTAATGCATTTCATAATTTTAAATTTATATAACAATGTTACAAAAAAAAAATATATATATATATATATATATATTCAAACAAACACTGCTTCTGCTGCAACGCTGCGACCCGTTGACAAGTGGCGTACACTCCGGCGAAGCAACCGGAAATCATATATCACACAAGAGTTCCAATATCGTACGCTCTCAGGAATCAAACCACAATCCAAAAGTGAAATAGAACCTTGGTTTATTCACACAACGCGTTTCGGCGACTTGCCTTGATCACGTGTGACAAAGTATGTGAGAAAAGTGTGCCGTTTTCAATAAAGTTAATTCAAAACAAAAGTAGGACTATGCACAAGTATACATTTGGTGTCGGCCATTTTGGAATGGTGTTATAAACAAAAGAGCATCCAATACAAGTAACACTGAAAATCTTGTCACTCATGCTTGTTTAGAAATGCAATTATACAACAGTAATTGATCAAGAGTGGTCCTTGATAATAGTAAGTCAAAGGGGAATTCACCAATTAGACACAATTCATCATGACATATTAATACTATGCCGATGTGATAATTGTCCAACAAATACTGGGTTTTGTGGTGTGACCCCCATCCGCAGAGCATACCCACATTACTCATGGAGTGGTGATGGTTATCTTCGTATTGACAAGTGTCCATACGGATGTCAAAACAAAAGTAGGACTACAAACAAGTATACATTAGGCGTCGGCCCTATTAGAGTGGTGTTGTATACGATACAAGTAACATTGTAAGTCTAGTCACTTAAGCAGGTTTCGACTCTTTAAGAGTACGCAGGTATAGATGCTATCCTTGCAGTAGGGTCTTCATCAGGACTAGAAGGTGGGGCAAGCAACCACTCTGTGATATGCGGATCGCATTCACCGTGGAGTGTTGATTAGCAGTCGTTGATCTGATAAGCCGACGGATCGGTGGGATCGGAACGTAGCATGAATGATGAACACGAACTTGACTGCTAGCGAGATTCATTCCATACGGGATGCCCTGAGATTAATTCTCTACTCTAAGCGCCGATATTTGGAATACCGCTTGGTGAACGCGTCATTCCCTGAGGCTAAGTCTAATAAAGCTGTTTCGATTTCTTCCCACATTATGGGCGCAGCTAGCAATGTTTTCTGTAGTTCTGTAAGTTCTGCAGTATCTAAATTATCAAAGTACACCAAAAAATCATGCTCAACGCCCACCCCGTCAATTGATTTGTTATATAGTAATTGATAAAAATCTTGAAGAGCTTTTAATACCCCAGTTTTAGTTTCTTGAACAACCCCATTCAAGTCAAGAACCTTTAGGACATCATTAGAGACTGCTTTTTGCCGTAGTCTTTTGGCCAAAACTTTACCAGTTTGTTCGCTGAATTCATAACATTCGGCCTTATATTGTCTATATTTAAGTGCGATTTGATCAGCTATGTTAGAATAAACTGCAGCCCTTTCAATTGTTAAATCTCGTTGTGCAGCTTCGATATCTAGGCCCAATCTAATATTGTCAGCTAGCTTAATTTCTGCCTGCATAACCATATTTGTTTCCTTCTTAAATTTGATCCACCTTGTTTTACGTTGATAATTCAAATAGCTAAGGTTTCACCCCTAACTATTGCCTTTAAGGTGTCCCAAACGATTTTACTAGATGCGGTATTTTTATTATTTTAAAAAAATTCCTCTATACCTTTGACTATATGTTGACAGTAATCCTCCTTGTGTAATAAATTCAATTGAAAAGACCAGATTCCTCTTCTTTCTCTTGTGTGTGAATCCAAAATTAGTTTGAGTATTAACAGATTATGGTCTGATATTAGTTTTGGAAAAATCTCTATATTGACTTTTCCGGTAAGTTGCTGAGAAATAAAAAAAGAATCCAATCGAACACATTTTTTGTAAGGGGCTGAAATAAAGGTCCCCACACAAAATTACTGGTTGAGTCCATAAAGCTAATTCCATACTAATAAAATTCATGAGCTCAGAATCATCCAGATTCAGACCATATAGAGTACATATAGTAAATCTATTTTCATTGATCTTAAACTCTCCCATAGCCCACCTCCCCCATTTATCTTAAAAAGTTTTTAAGCAGACCCCAAAGCCCCGTTTCATAAGAATAGCTACCCCTCTCTTAATCCCTGTTTGTTTTGAGCATACAACCAAATCTAAGCCTAAATTTTCAGCCCACCTCTCTTTTCCCAAGCGATATGCGTCTCTTGTAGGCATATGTTGATTCATAACAATTGAATTATTTTAGCCAGAACATTTATTTTCTTAAGATCATTGAGACAATTAATATTTAACGTACAAATCTTTAATTTCCTATCCATATCTAAGAGTAAAAAACCGCTACAAACATAACATACCACTTTTGATTTTTTGCATAAAGATTCACCCGAAGATATAACATAGAAAGAACCAGTCCAGACTCTCAAACAATAATGACTGCTGCTGACTTATAACCCCCCCACCACTACCTTACTTTCACCTTCACCCTTCCCTTCTTCCTGCCTCCCCCCCACCTCCCCCCGTCCCACCCAGCCCACCATATGAGGCACAAGGACTGTTAGTCCCTGGGAATTCAGAGTGCAGCCCCCCCCCCCTTTTCCTAGGTTGGGGAAAAGAATATCGCGTTCAATAAACTTGACTTAGAATCCCTTTAGGCTTGGTGTTCACAAAAATAGCGCTCATAAGTTACCGGCTTTTCAAATCATAATGACATCAAATGCTCTTTAGCCATATTTTCAGAGAAAAAAAACTTGGTTTGCCCTTTAACAATAATCTTTAGCTTGGCCGGATTCTGCAAATAAACTATCCAGGAATCAACTGATGTAAATGCCATCATTTGGATACAGTAGCTTGACAAAAGTCCACCCGGACAAAGAA
Organism: Lissotriton vulgaris; assembly: GCF_964263255.1. Taxonomy (NCBI): domain Eukaryota; kingdom Metazoa; phylum Chordata; class Amphibia; order Caudata; family Salamandridae; genus Lissotriton; species Lissotriton vulgaris. Next base: position 14,552 of record NW_028243494.1, on the reverse strand, counting down.
ATTACAGCCTTAAGCCTGTCTTTTCCTATCAGGCCTAGCAAGTCCAAAAACTGCCTCTCTGGCTAAGAAATTATTAAATCGAACCAGGATAGCTCTTGGGCGATCATCCTCTCTTTGTCCTCCCCTTTTGACCATGAATGGGAACCGATGCACCCTCTGTATTTCAGTGGACCAGTTCCATTTTGTCAACTCTGGAAATGCTTCTGAGAAAAGTTCACAGACATATTTATGAACATCAGGCTCTTCTCTTCCCTCTGGAACCCCCAAGGATCGTAGATTGTTCCTTCGAGCCTGATTTTCCAAATCCGAGAGCCTATAACTAATATCATCTTGTTGGGCCGTTAAAGAACTAATCTCTAATTTCTGTGGGGCCAAGTCGTCCTCCAATGTTTATATTCTTGTTTCTGCTTCCCTCACTCTCAGTGAAATATCATAGCATATTTTAGTAACCCGTCTTACAGCATTTTGAACCTTACGGCAAGTAGTTGCGTACGAGTATTTTCCTGCTTTATCTCCGCTCTATGTTCCATCATAGTCTGGTAAATCATAGATAATGTCACTTCCTGTTCAATGCTTTATTCAAATGGCCTCATAGCTTCTTCAAGAGGAACCCCCTGAATGTTGAGTTCTGGAGAAGCCGCACCATTGACCAAAGATTTACTCATTGCACCCTGAGTCTTCCTGGTTCTATATTTCTTAACTGTTGTTCTAGCTGTAGTTATTCTTGGAGAAGTCTCACTCCTTCTCAGCTCATCATCCATACTACTACAATCATCGGGAAAGTCAGCCCAGTCTTTGCTCACACTTTCATCCGAAGAATGATCTGACATAGAATAAAGATTATCAGCAATATCTTGAGAATCTGTCAGATCCTGGAAACAAGCGCCCTCAGTTAGCACAAGTGAGTCTATCTCATTAGCAAGGTTATACAAACTGCCCGTAACTCCTTCTTCTGAGAGGACTCCAGCTCCCATAATGCCGCTAACGAGGTTTGTTTCAGCAGTAGTTCCTAAATCAGCGGATGGTTTTTCTGCTAGAGCTTTTGATAAGCCCGCTACACAAGAATATTGAGACAGTGCGCCCCCTGAACAATGGGACTCACACAAGTCTCCTTGCTTATAATATCGGTTACGCCTTTTAATGAAGTATCTGTACGCGGGGTCAGCAAATTCTTAGAAAGCTGCTTCTCGAATAGCGCAGGTAAGGTTTGTAATCCCTGATTACCTGAGCGAGCAGCTAAGCCGGCTTTAGTTCCACATTCTCCTCCTTTCTTTTGGGTTACAAGTAAAGAAGCCTGAGCCATGTTTTCCCCTTCTCCCATCTCCCCTGTCTCACCCGCAGGTCCAGGATTATCGGTATCCAAGCCTTCAATCAGCGCGAGCTGAGCTTTTGTTTTTCCGCTCCTCGTGATCAGAGGCATTCTCGTCCGAGTACCTGCTGCTCCAACGCCGCGAATTACGCCCAGGTGTATTCCGAGCAATAGAGGTGGGAGATGTCAAACCGGCACTCTCAGTGTGCCGGGAAGCAACAGCAAATACACCATCCGATACTCCAAACGCCGAGATCAGGGTCTACTGACGAACATTAAAGCTGGTAAGTCAACCACCAGATCACCAGAGTTTCATACAACAATTAGCCTGAACATGCCGTCCCGCTTCTCTCTTTTTCCTAACCAGGAGCAGGGGAGCTAGCTGCTCACACATCTGACCCTGCGGCTGCCATCTTGCCTCTCTCCTGACAGTCTCACCCCTTTCTCTTGACAGTCTCGCGCAACCCATCTTAATTCCAGTGCAGTCTTATAAGTTCCAGCGGATCCTCCGAGTTATTTTTTCTTTGTCAGTCAGTCAAACCACTTTATTCGATTAGTTAAAATTATAAAAGTTCATCACAAAATACACAAAACATTAAAATACAGTTTGTTTGACACAACATTTTTGAAAAAACAATCTCATGTTAAACTAATTCCAGATGCTGTTTTGAATTACATTACAAAATTATTATAAAATTCATGTTACACTCATTACTGGACATCTTATTTTTTTCCTCCAGGCACCAGTACCCAAAAAATTTGCAACATGAAAAATATTCCATGGGTTATCTAGTAATTGCAAATACATTAAAGCAGGTTTGACCTATAGAAACTCCTTTCCCCATAAAAGTGGGAGAATAAACTTCTTTCTAATATCAGAGTACAGATCACAGAATAATGTAAAGTGAACCGGATCTTGAAGTGAACTGTGATTGCACTCACAGAGTGCTGCATTCTATGGTTTGTTCCAGCCCTGAAAATTCCCCAGTATAAAATGAATCAAATTAAAATGAAATCTTGTCAATAACCAGCGATGGAACAGCTTATTTACTAGCATTAGGTAGGGCTCAATAGATGGGGATGTAATAATAAAAAGTGAGCCCTAACCGAGGGTTTTTTAGTACCTCGCTCTCACGTTCCTGAGACCTCAAACTCTGGAAGTACACTTTCACCCAACTAATATCACCTTTGGTGATTCCTTCCGGTTTTGCATAAATTTCAGGACGCCCTAGTTTGGTAAACATAGCCTTAATATAAGAGAGCCAAGGTATATCAATTTCTCTATCTAAAAGGACGCAGTCTTTTAAAATTTGTCGAATAAAAATAAGTTTGGGGTTCAGCCACGTTTTTATCCAACAAATTAGCGGAGCCATACTCATCAAGTCAGAGACATATCCCATCGCCAGCTCCTGGTGTACAGCAAAGGTTGGGGATGATTGGGGATAGAGAGAAGTATACGGAAAAATGTATTTTCAACCTTCTGTACCCTTTCTGCTTGCTTGTACCCCCATATTGCTGCACCATATATCGCTATGGCTAAGCATTTTGCCTTATAGATTGCAATAACAGTCTCACATGGTTTACCACCCAGTCAGCGAGCAAAACTTAAAATGGCAATATAAGTACCAGCGGATCCTCCGAGTTATTTATAAGCTTCCTATATATTAGCTAGATCGTTTCTCAGGAAGATGCCCGTCCTTCACCCGGTCCTCGTGAGGGGAAGCGTCGGGGATTGTCGCGCCCCTGGGAATGTGTGTGAGCAGTGCGTGTCGGATCTGAAGGTAATGGAAATACTCACAGTCGTGAAGTTAGCCTTGCTGCTTAAGGGAATCGAATGTGTGAAATGTGCCTTTCCCCCAAACATCTTTTATATGCGTGATCCCTATAAGGTCCCATTTATCAAAACCTTTAGACTTCCATAGACTTCCCAACTTCTCCGAGATCCACAACGGGGTGGCAAGTGTGAGCCTCCCCTCCCACTTGAGGGATCTGTGGCTGCATGCCACATCTGGACGGCCTGAGCTGTTGGCTACGCGAGATATTTTATTTTTAAAGTAAATACACAAAATATGTAAATATGCTAAAAATGAAAATACAAATATATTTAATTTAAAAAAAATCATAATGTTGAATGCATGTCGCAAATACCTACAACTATTATATATAATAAAAGAAAACAATATTTTCAAACAAATACATATTTTTATTTAGAAATAATTTAACAAAAACATTAATTATTTCATAAATGTAGTCTATTTATTTCCGACCCTATAACACCACACAAATCACAATCCACATAAAAAACCAATGTGTTTGCATAATTGACATAATTAATTATAAATTAAACAAATGTTATTAATTCAAAACAAATTAGAACACATAAAATGTAATTAACTTCGCACCCTTTACACCTATCATTTTCACAACCCACACCTACAATTTAAGTGTAACTCAATTAAATAACTAATAGTATTCAACAACTAATTATAAAGTAAGTAAAATGAATTTTCTCCTCAGCCTTCACCCCTATAGACCCAAAATCCACACACACAAACAAATATTAAACAATTACCTTGATTAATTATCAATTATTAATATTTTTATTTATTTATTTAGTTTTTTATCCTCACTCTGCAATAGTATGTACACCGAGTTGTCAGGGTCCCGCCTCTCATTTTACTATTCCTTCACAGCCCCTTCTTTTTCCGGAGATTGGGTTTAGGGAGTTTCCCTATATGCGTATTCCGGGAGGGTCCCCTTATTTCCATTACCAATTTCAATAAATGTTGCCGTGCTGGGGAAGCTGGCCATCCTAGCCACTCGAACAGGAATTCTGCCTGTTTATTTATTGCCATTGCATAATCATTGGATTTTACACTGATTGTGAGAGGTTTTTGGTTAGAAATGAGCCGTCTATTCAGTCTGATAGACGTCTTCCCATATTTCCCAAAAGTTATGCTTCCTACTAGGTTTCCCTTTCCTATCCATCTTGTTTATTCTAATTATTGAGGCCAACCATTCGCGGTGTGTTGGTGCTGCCAGGCTTACCCATTTAATACAGATTTCCCTCCTTGCCAGTAGGATTAACATAAACAAAAGGTTCTCTTCCTTTTTCGTTAATTTATCTAGACAATCAATCTTGTCACCCCAAATATAACAAGATCCATACTTACATCTGCTGATCTTCTTAATACTTTGTCTAAGGTCTTACCAACTTCCTGCCAGAATACGTCGAGCTGGGGGCACTGCCGAAACATATGCAGGTCGTTTGCTTTCTCCAATCCACATTTGGGGCAGCTCTTTATTCTTGTCCCGCTGAATTTGGATAGCCTCTCCGGAGTCCAATAAGCTCTATGAGTGGTAAATAAATGGTTTCTCCTTAAGGCAGCGGATTTAACAATAGACCAACATTTTTCCATAGATACTTGCCAAGATTTTTGGATATCCAGCATCGGCAGATCTTTCCCCCAGGTCTTCTCCGGAATCAGGAAGTTCTCCTCCCCCTGCTAAAATGAGAGCCCAATACCAGCAAGACATTTCTTTCTTTATGGGAGTGTTCTTGATCATCTCGGTCTCTATAGCAGTATTTCCTTTTTTGTTCTCTTTCAGCGATTTTACCCAACTGGAGAGCTGGTAGAACTTGAATTTTGCAAGGGACACATTTGTCCTTGTTGTCAGATTGTCCCAATCGACTAAGATGTTCTCGGACATTAATTTTCCCCATTCCAAGATACCTGCTATTTTCAGTGGGGTTGCCAAGCTGTCTTTGAGACACTCCGGTGTGTCGGGGGAGTCCCATATTGGTGCGAACTCACTGTAGTAGGGTATATTCAGGGTACTTCTTATTTGATACCATAGTTTCACTGCAGATTTGAGAATCTTTAGTTTCACCTTTTTAAAGTATTTTGGGTGGTAACATTTATACAGGGAGTGTCCTACCTTTCCAGACATTACTTGTAAGTATTCTGGTTACTGGTCGTAGCTTTTCTCCTTAGTTTGCTCCAAGCTATTCTTGTACCTTTTGCTGACCAAATGAAGCTTGCAAGTTCCCCTTGTATCTTCTTCGGTGACTCCCTCTTGAACTCTAGTGGAATAGCACTAAAATGTATGTGAATTTGAGTAAGATGGACATTTTGAGTTATGTTTGATTTTCTGAGAAAGGTCAAGGGGAGACCTCCCCAGGCCTTTAACAATTTTCTGACCTCGGGTGTGATTCTATTTAGATTTATCTGAGTCACTTTGTCCAGATCTTTAGTTAGATCAATGCCTAGGTACCTTATGCTTGATTAGTTTGGTAGCCAGATACCCTCCCGAATTTGGACAGGGTTTCTTCTATTGAGTTAATGGACCCCCCATAATTGTTAGTAAAAATCATCAGGTCGTCAGCATATAAAGCAACCTTTTTTCCCACCCTTGAGAAATATGTTAGAGTGGTTTCTAAGACTGTTCGCCAAGTGCTCAATATATAAGTTAAAAAGTGGTTGGGCCAAGGGACATCCTTTTCTTATCCCTCTCTTGATCTCTATGTTTTCTGTGAGGCTTTCATTAATTAACACCTTGGCCCTAGGAGCTCTGTACAACTCCTTAACCATCCCCTGGAAATGTTTTCCCAGATTATATATGTTTAGTGCTTTATTTAGGAAGTCCCAGTTCACCCTGTCAAAGGCTTTGGCTGCGTCGAGGGTGATTATGGTTAAGAGAATTTCTTCGTTCACTGCTATGTCTATAGCCCCTAAAAGCTTGTCGGTTAGGTCATGCGGCTGCCTACCCTTCACAAACCTTTCTGGTCTGCTTTATTCAAAGTTTTGTCTATTTTCCCAAACCTTTTTGCTATAATTTGTGTGAATATTTTGTAGTCGCAGTTTAGTAAAGAAATGGGGCGGTAAGACTCACATTTTGCAGGATTTTTCCTCGGCTTTAATAAAATATTAATTGTTGCATCATTCCAGGAGTCTGGAAGTTCCCCCTTTCCTAGATAGATTTTGTTTAACAAGTCTGTGAGAGGGGAAGCCAAGACTTCCCTCAGCTTGATGTAGAACTCGTTAGGAAGTGCATCAGGGCCTGCCGCTTTCTCTCCCTTTAGACCTTTTATCACATCTTCTACTTCATCCTTTGTAATTTTGGAATTTAGCTCTTCTTTTCCCTCAGTTGTTACCATCGGGAGTGCCTGTGCTTCAAGGTACTCTTTAAGTTGCTTATTTGTTGGGTTAGTGTCCTTTGTGTATAAGTCTGTGAAGAAATTTGTGATTTCTTTTATAATCGCAGAGTCCTCTGAGCTAGGTTCTGCAGCGTCTTGGGCCAGGATGCTGACTATCTTATTCCTAATTAGATCAGTTTTTGTTTTCCATGCCAACATCTTGCGGCACCCTTCTCCATATTCGTAGTGGGACACTTTGCTGGCTTCCCATTTCTCTCTTACCTTATTCTCTAGGATTACTGTAAGTATTTCTTTTTAATTCAGCCTGTCCACTTCTAGTTTCCTCTTTTTATCTATTTTTTCTTCTGCTGCTATTTGTAACTCCAGCGTATTTATGGTACTTTCTAGATATCTTATCTCTTGTTTTGTTGTTTTTGTTTTGTGTACCGCCAGGCTTAGTAGCTTCCCCCTGATTACTGCCTTGTATGCGCCCCAAGTGACTTGTGGTGAGGCTCCCACTTTGTTACTCTCAAAGTAGGCAACCTACTCTGTTTTGAGTTCTTCTATATTTTGCGGATCAGCTAAGATGGTGCGATCTACAGTCCATCTTGCGGTAGCTTTATCTTTTCCTATTTGGATTTTTAATAGAACCGCTGAGTGGTCGGACAGATGGGCTGGCAGGTGTTCAACTTTTTGTGTGCTATCCAGAGGCGCTCTATCCACTAGGAAATAATCAATTCTGGACTGGAGTCCTAATTTTTTATTTTGGTACATAAATTTATGTTTCTTGTCCCCTTTTTCTTTCCAAATGTCAACCAAGCCTAGATCTTTTATGCAGCCAGTCTCTCATTTTAGGCAGATTTACTTGTTTCATCAGTGGGAGACAGTCCACTTTAGGGTCTATGATTACGTTGAAGTCTCACCCTAGTATTACCAGGCAAGTGGCTGATATTAGCTGTGCATACAGGTTTGTAATGGAGCTATTATGGGCATTTTAGGCTCATAATAGCCCACAATGGTATAGGGGTTGTTGTGTATTCTTACCATGGCGACCGCCCACCTGCCCTTTTTATTTACTTCTACACACTCTATTCTGACTTTCAATGACTTTTTAAAAAGTATGGCTATTCCTTTAATAACCCACTCTTGGTTTGTACAGACAAAAGTGTCCGCCCAATTTAGTTTCTTTATAATTTCTTCCCATTCCTTTTTTAGAAGGTGCGTTTCCTGTAGTATTATGATTTTACTGTCTATTGTTTTCAGATATTCCAGTATCCACCGCCTTCTGCTTTGGGTTCTTTCTGAGCCCATTAACATTCCACAAGATTATGTTAACTTTGTGTTTGGTCTTTATTCATCATTTTCCCTTTTTCTCCTTATTCTCCATATCTTCCTTAGGACCTTTTGGCAATATTTGGCAATTCCTGATTTCTCGTTTTTCGCATTTTGAGGACTTTTTTTTCCCTATTTTGCTCCCCACCCTTGTGTTTATTTTTTGTGTTGTTTTATCTTTTTTGTGTTTTAAAATGACCCTCCGTGGTGAAGCCTCCCTGTTGTCTTCTTTGGGGTGTATTGTTGGCCCTCCTTGAGCTCCGTGCTTGCCTTTTTGGTATGTAACGTCCTTTATTTTTTTCTGTCACTCTTTTTTTTAAACTTATTTTCTCTTAATTACTAACTTCTCTGACTGTTCTCTGACTGTTCTCGCATTTGATCCTTCATCTGTTCAAGAAAGTGAGCGACTTCCTTTGGTTCCCTTATATTATGCATTTTGTTTCTCCACATAATTCTGAGTGCTGCTGGGAACTTCATATGTACCATAGCTCAAAGGGCTTTAGTTCGTGCATGTGTTGCCCTAGCTCCCATTGTCTGTCCTGGGTTGCTTTGGAAATATCCAACCGGATTCTGAATGACCAACCCCCCTTGTCCTGAGAATCCTTTTTTAGGGCCTCGCTAAAGATTCTTTCCTTGAGGGTGTAGGTTTTAAAGTTTATTAATATTTTCCTTGGATTCTTTCTCCCCTTATTTCTCCAATATATGTCACAATGTGCCCTTTGTATATCTTCTTCTAGTCCTACTGTTTTTGTCCAGGAGAAATGTTCCTCTAGAACTTTTTAATATCTGTCCCTTCTTGGCCCTCCGGTACCTTTAGGATTCTTAAATTGCTCTTTCTTGCCTGATTTTCCATGGACTCCAGCTTTTCATTGATACTTTTGTCATTTTCTCTCAGAACTCTTATTTCCTTTTGATTTATTTCCACTCTTTTACTCAGAGCCCCTAACACTGACTCTACTGCAGTGACTCGATCCCCCAGAGCATTTAATTTGGTGTCCAGTGTTTCGCAAGCCTTTTGGATCTTGCTCTGATTTATTTCTGAGACAGCACATTTTGCTCTCATTTCCTCTAACATCTTTTCTAGAAACTGGTCTGTTGAATTTTGGGTGAGGGCTGGTGGGGGGGTGTTTTGAGTAGCGTTACCCAAGCCTTCGCTATTCTGTGTTGTGGGCTGCGTATGTTGTGTGGGTTGCGGGGTGTGTGGTCCCTCAACTGTGCTATTAGGTGCATTTTTGGGTACTGAATCTATGGGACTACTTAAGGAGTTTTCCATCATGTCTTTAGTACCTTCTCTTATAACGGTACTGGTACTACTTACTGTGAATGTACAGTCCTGAGTTGCTAGTGGAACGGCCTGTATTATTTGCTTCACCTGTTTGACCTGTTCCTGTACTTTGAAGAAAGATCTGAGGGAAGGGGTGACTGTAATGTTTTGTTCTCGGGGCCACCAGTTCCCCCTTTTTCATTCAATTATTTCCTCTTGGGCCCAAGAGTGTGTGTGTGTGTCTATCTTAGCCTGTTTCTTGGTTTTCCTATTAGTGCTTTAAAGAGCGATAGACTGCTTGGGGGCTAGCGACAGGGTTTGTTTGAAGAACTGTCTATTTCTTAAGCAGTAGCTTGATCGTCTTCTGTCTTATTCCTTATTCTCCCCCCTGTCTGCCCCTGTTTTTGCTTCCTCAGATGAACCAGTGAGCCCCCCCCACTCCTCCCCTGATGTTGCACTGGCCACCTCCTTGTTTAATGTTTGCTCCGTTATCTCCTGGTTACTGCACCCCCTTAAGTCTCCCTCACCCTTGTCACACTCAAACCTGCTTACCCTTTTCATCCACTGGGGTTCTTTGGTAGCCACCGTTTTTTCGGCCTCTGAGTCTTCTGAGTCAGTTTTCACCTCTCTGGGCGACGTCAGGCCTGAATCCGGAGTTGGGGGCGAGGAAAGTACTGGAAACTCTCCTGATGCTGCCCCTAATGCTGCCCCTCATGCAGAGGGGGTCCTTGTCTTTGTCCGTGTGCTTGGGACCTGTGCGCTGCTCACTGCACTGTCCCCTGCCTTTACCTACCCCTCTGCCTCCTGTACCGGGGGTTCATGAACAACGGTCTTTTAGTAGCCGGTCCTACCATTAGACCGAGATTTCCCCAGAGCTGCAACTCAAGCAGTGATTGCGCTGATTGCGGCGCCCTCTCCCTTCCTCCGCGCTCCCGAGGGCGTACTGAGTTTGCTTTGGGTATTCGGGCACTCAGCGTTCCCGGCTGTGTCTCTACGAGCGCTGCCCTCGCTCCCCCGGAAGAGGAAGGGGATCCTGCTGGTTCTTCTGCGGTTCCTGAGCAGAAGCCCACAAGCCCACATATGATACAAGCGACTCTCTCAGCGCTCTTCGCAGAGAGGTCTCCCCCCTTGAATGCCGGTAAATGAGCCCATCTTTGATCATTGCGGGACCCCTGTAGTGATTTCCCTGATTTTCGTGATGCGTATGCGGCTCCTACCTCGTTGATAGTTATCTCAGATTTGTTCTGACTTCATTAAAAATGTGTCCTAGCTTCGATGAACGTCAGTTTTATATTCAATACGAGCATGTCAGACGTTCCTCTATAGAGGGTTTCGAGTTGAGCATTGGCGAGCACGTAGCTCCCGACCGGACTGCCATGTCGTCGCCATCTTCTCCTCTTCCCGCAAAAACTGTACATTGATAGTATCATCAATTATTAATATTATCAACTAATTATTAATTGAATACAAATAAATTACTTCCACCCTTTACCCCTGAAAGCCCCACAACCCGCAACTAAAATAATTACACAATTTCCATATATAATTGTAATTTAATGAATATTAATTAACAACTTAGTTGGCTCTTAAGGGCTATGAACATTGGAAAGACACTATTGATTTGAAATCAATTCACAGAATGAAATCCTGGCAGTTTCAGGGCATGGAAACTTTATTTCGAGGCAGTTAAATTCCCACACAAGTTGTTATAGTGAATGAAACAGTCCAGAAAACTACCTGCTTAGGATTGGTAAAAATGTAAGAAATAAACACCCCGACAATTCCCTCCTGATGCCCACTATGATCATTGGCAGAGTTTGACAAATTACACAGAAGAACAATTGAAGAGCATGGTATAGAATGTTACATTTAATTCTTCATTTTCCTATCCTGGTGGGTGGTTACTGTGGCCAGTGAATACGAATGGTTGTCATGCTCATTTTCCACACCTGGGTTTAAACAAGCAGACCTGATCCCCGATACTTATATCAACACATTCTGGTATTATTACAAACTATTCGGTAGGAAAGTTATGCCAACAATGGTTCGGACATTCTACACAGTCTGCACTTAAACAACATCTTTCTCTCCTGTCCAAAGACATGAATTTATCAGATTCACTTTTAGGTCCTAGATTGCCTTATTCTAAAATATGTATATATGCTGCTTATAATGAAATTTGGACATCATCCCAAATGAAAGCTGTGGTCTGTTTGAGACAAATTGATCAGGATAATTTGGACAAAGTGCAGGCTGTTGTCAATGATAGTGTTAATAGGTTATCATCTCGTATTTACAACCTGAACAGCATTGTGTTGTCTGGTGTTGATATTGTGCCGAGTGACATGTCAATATTATATCGTGGGCAACGTCAACCTAGATCTGTAATGCAGTTTAGCTGGATACATCAAACACTAAAAAAGGGGCGCCTTCGATGGCATTACTTGAATTGTACTGATTTGTTTTTACCTTTTAATTTGTGATGTAAACAGAAACTAATGGCCAAGAAATACGCGACCTACACAATGCTGTATTTAGAAAAATTAGAACAACTCCCATTCACTATCGCTGAGATGCCTTAGGTGGTGTGGTTAATACACTGAAGTATTTCACTACCTAATTCGACATTTCATTTCACAGCTTGCATGAAACATTTTTCTAAAGGTAGATACAAACCATTAGGTACTAGTTATATATATGAAGTAAGGTCAATTCCCTTTTCTTATTGTTGTGAACGTAGTGACAAGGAGGTTTTTACTAATGGTGAAGGATGCAAATCTATGTCAGACATTTACTTGTGTGTTAACACGTAAAGATTCACAGCACCTGCAACACTTTACCGCCAAATCTGGCGAGCTCTTTAAAGGGTATCCCCATTCCAACAATTCTCCCTTTCATTACAACTCTCTATAATGGGAGTTATCTTGTGGTCAGTTAGCAGGAAAGCTGCGAACTACGAGCTGGAGTCCCGTATATTTGGTCCGTTTCCCAGTTAGTCACTTGTTGCAACAAGGTCTTGTTTCCCTCTCGTATGGAATAGCTCGTTGTGGCCTTCTATTGCAACTTTGAAGACAGACTTCAACAAGTTTAGCAGACTTAAAGTGCTTTTATTTCAGCAAGAAGTGGCTCTTACATCTGCTTGCAAGACCTTCGTATTGCAGGTGGAAAGAACGTCTAGTGAAATACAGTCATTATTAAACACTAACCTTCCCCGGAATTTCGGTGAATTAATACACCAAATCAGTAATGCTTCCAGTACGGCCAGCTTTCCCCACTTTTTAAGGTCATAGACTCAGGCCTCATTAGTTTTTTTCAGACCATCTTTGGAGTAATCCCTGCATTTATTCACTCCATTTATTCTAGTGTATTCAGAGGTTTTCTGTTGCTGTTATTCCTTATGTGCGGCATTCTGACCCTGTTAATTCTTTGCTGCAATGGATGCTCATTTTGTGGGCGCTCAGGAACTGGCAGCGCTACAACACTACTGTGAGTTTATGAATTATATCTTTGATATGCTTCTGCTACAACAGCTGGATTTTGCTTGATCTTTGACATTCCGGCCTGCCAGTTTCAACTGCATGCAACCCGTGTTCCACTGTATCTGGTGCTCCTTTGAATAGGCACTGGACATATGCCTGGCTTTCCAGACACCTGCTGCCTCAGACTTTGGAAATTAGTACCTTAGTGACCCATTTTCAGAACTGGCCTTTTGGGCTTGGAAATTCTTCACAATGCAAGTTTTGAGCCTTTGGCCTACGAGGAGCCCTGTGCATAGGCGCATGGCCTAGAGAATACAGGCTATATGAACATAGAAACAGGTTACCTGGCAACTGTCTCTGCATCGGCTGAGACCGGAGAAACCGGAGAGCATGTTTGTTCTTTGAAGCTCTTGACTGGTGCTGTTTACCAATTATTATGCCTGGAGTCGGATTCCTTCATGGAGTCTTTAGCCTATGAAATGGTGAGTGGCATCATGGAATCCTCCAAATCCCTGTAATTTGACAGTTTTTGCAAATGATATTTTCTACCTAAAGTCAGTTTTAGTGGCCCACCCGATCTCACAAGGGCATATCCGGCACCTCACATGCTCGTGTGCTGCCTGGCTCCTCCCCATCCCTTACCCTCATGCCTTCCTGTGCAGTTTTCCCATCACAGGTAGCTCCTCTGACACTTCCCTCCCTCCCCAGCACTTCTTGCCCATACCCTGTGCAGAAAAGGCATGTGCATCCCACGTCTCACCCACTGCAAGGCGCACCAGTGTCACCAGGCGTTGCGCCCACTTCCCCCTTTCTCTCGTCACGGCTGACAAGTAGAAACACCTACTGCGTGATTGGGCCACCGCTGCTTCCCAAATCATGCTAGCCTCAGCGGCTACATCCTCAACAGCTCCCAGATGTCATCCCCTCACATATCGACCCGCCTTCACTTCAAAGAGCTTTGCTCGGTCAAGGCAGCTAGACCTATTCCCCTCCTGGCCTCCCCACTCTGTTGGACCTTTATTCTGCCTATCACCAGATCCCACTCACTGCAGAATCCCAGGATCTCACAACATTTATTACTCTCTTTGGGGGATATAAATTCTTGAGACTTCCCTTTGGTATGGCTTCTGCAGCAAGTGTGTTCCAGAAATTCATGGATACCAGATTATCTGGAATTTCGGGAATACAGGCATTCAGGACGATATCCTTATTTTTTCTAACACTAGAGAAGACCACAAGTCAATTTTGTAAAAAGTTCTAGAAGTGTTCAGAAAGGTGGGAATAACCCTCAAACCTGACAAATGCAAAATGTGCAAAACAGAGCTAGATCATCTTGGTCATCGTGTTTCTGATATGGAAATACATCTAAAGTTTTCTTCAGTTAAGGTTATTCAAGATGTTTCTCCGCCCAAAGACAGAGATTCCCTCAGATCTTTCTTGGGGATGACAATATTATTCCAAATTTATCCAAGGTTATTCCATCATTATTTAACCACTCAAAAATCTGTTTTAAAAAAATCTAATTTGATCTGGGATGATGTTACTGAGCATGCCTTTAGTGCTGTAAAAATGTCATCACTAATACCCCAGTGTTGTCAGCATTCAATCCGGGTGCAAGATGTTTGGTGACTGTAGAAGCCAGTCAAAAGGGCATAGGAGCTGTACTGTCTTACAATAAAAATGAACACACTGTGGTTTTTGCTTCAAGGTCTTTAAAGCTTAGTACAGTACAATTGAAAGAGAGGCTTAGGCCTGTTCCTGGGCCATTGAGAAATTCAAAACATATCTCTGGGGAAGAATTTTTCGCTCTTTACTGACGACAAACCACTTATTCACCTTCTCAATGGAGATGGATCTGGAAAAGCTTCCTCTAGATAGGTAAGGTTATTGTCTCGTTTACATGAATATAACTTTAATATTGAATTATTCCAGGAAGCAGAAATTCTAGAGCCTATTCAAGATGATTGTTCAGGTGTTGAACATGAGCAAGGTGAAGTTTCTTCTACAAATATGCCTTCTACAAGCAGTCCT